>NC_083684.1:58241964-58414464 GCF_033118175.1 Dama dama
GACTACCCTGCTCTGTCACTTAGCACTTCCCTACTATAAGTAAGATGAATGGCATTGGCATTATGTGGCATCATGTGTCATTGCCTTTATATATATCAAAGTGAAAGTGAAGTGAAAGTGAAGTCTCTCCGTCGTGTCCAGCTCTTTGCGACCCCATGGACTGTAGCCTACCAGGCTCCTCTGTCCATGGGATTTTCCAGGCAAGGGTATTGGAGTGGGCTGCCATTTCCTTCTCCAGGGATCCAACCTAGGTCTCCCGCATTGCAGACAGGCGCTTTACCATCTGAGCCATGAGGGAAGTATATATGTATAATTGGTTTTTTGGCTGTCCTGGGCCTTCATTGCAGTGCGCAGACTTCTCATTGTGGTGGCTTCTCAGAGCACAGGGCTCTAGGCCTGCGGGCTTCAGTAGTTGCGGCTTGGTGGCTCTAGAGTGTGGGCTCAGTAGCTGTGACGCACGGGCTTAGCTGCCCCGCAGGATGTGGGAGCTTCCCGGACCAGGGATGGAACCCGTGTCCCCTCCATGGGCAGGTGGATTCTTATCCACTTCGACACCAGGGAAGTCCCCTACGATTACCCTCTATCATTTGCTGTCACCTGGCATATTAGCTATTGTATCTATTTCTCTACTTGTGGCCTCCCTGCTCAACAAAACATTCATCCCAGGGGACTGGGGCTTTTGCACATTTTGTTCGCCATTCTAAAGCACAATAAATGCTCAGTGAGGATTAAATGAATAAAAAGAATGGCCTCTGCCCTTGGGAGAGGTGGTGACTCAAGGGTGGGGTGGGACTGGGAATAAGGTGCTGCGTGGCTTCCTCCTGGAGACTCCCTCATGCTGTCCTCCTCCTTGTAGAGACACCCAACACAGCCGGAGCAGGGGCCACAGGCGGCATCATTGGGGGCATCATCGCTGCCATCATCGCTACTGCTGTGGCCGCCACGGGCATCCTGATCTGCAGGCAGCAGAGGAAGGAGCAGAGGCTGCAGGGGGCAGAGGAGGAGGAGGAGTGAGTGAAGGGTCCTAAGAAGTGGATGGGGGAGGGGTCCCAGGACTGGGGTGCACAGGGTGGGGGAGGAGGCTGGGAGAAAGTCATTGGTAATGGCTGTGACGCTGAAATGGCTCAGCTTCTCTGCACACCAGTGCCGAATCAAATCTTCAAGACAGAATTTGGGATGACTGGCAGGCTGCTGTCCAGAGGGTCGCACCACTGAATCGACTTAGCACGCACCCAGAAAAGAGTAGCTTTATTGCTTTGCCAGGCAAAGGGGGACACAGCGGGCTACTGCCCTCAGAACCCAAGTGTCCTAACTTGGGGAAGATATTGAGAAGTTTTATAGTAATTGTTCAAAGAGGGTGCGATCATCCCGTGGACATTCTTCTGATGGGTTGGTGGTGAGGTAAGTAGGAGTCAGCAGCATCAAGCTTCAGGTCCAACTGGTCTGGGGTCTACATGCTTGTGGGCCACTGATCATCATTAATCAGTTGCTTCTCCCACCTGGAGGGGATTTCTTTATCTGCACAGTACCTTAAAGATATTGTTGTGTATGTATCCATTAATAGGGAAACAGGACCTTGGCCCAAGGCTGCTCTTAACTGTTTGTTTCTCCCTGGTTTTGCATCTCCTACCTTCCCTAAGTAACAACTGCTTGAATCTGCCCATTGGCACTCAGGGAAGGCCATGGAGACTGAATGAAGGGTGTTTCCTATAAACAAAGAAATGGGGGACACAGAAAGGCCTTGTGCCCCAGGAGCCCCACAGGACCCTGCACGGTATCAGCTCTGTGAAACAGAGTGATCCAAAATGTCAGGACTTAAATGGGGTGGAGAGGAGAGTTTATTTCCTAGAAATCATGGCCATGACAATTCTGCTCTGTGAGTAATCAGAGTCCAGGTTCCTGCTGTCTTCTTGTTCCGCCCTCCCTTCATTCACATTCCAAGATGGCTTCCTTCTCTCTCACCATTGTCTATGTACGCGACAACCAGACATGGCCATCCTGGCCTCGAGGACCACCCTGCCTGCCAGTGGGAAGGGGATATGGAAATAGAGGGCGGTGTTGTAAGGGAATCACATTCTCTCATTTCCCATTGGCCAGGGTCTAGTCACACGGCTGCCCTAGCTGCAGAGGAAGCTGGGAAATGTAGTCTTTATTCTGGGTGGCCACATGCCCAGTCAAAATCTGTATGACTGTGAAAAAAGAGGAACCTGGATATTAGGGGAAATTAGCCCCACTTCTTTCTGTAGAGCACTTGTTATGAGAGGCATCTTGACATCTCTACAACATCTTGTAGAGACTTGATGAGAGGCATCGTACTTGTGATCTCAATGAAGCCTCATATCCATTCATTCATTTGTTCATTCAGTAAGTAATTCAGAAAGTATTCCCATGGAGCGAGGCCCTGAAATTTAGGAACACAATGATGAGACAAAACACTTAAAAGATGTCCAAAAAAGGGCTTCCCTGTTGGTCCAGTAGTTAAGAATCCGCCTGCCCATGCAGGGGACACGGGTTTGATCCCTCATCCCACAGGATCCCACATGCTACGGAGCAACCAATCTTTTGCATCACATATATGGAGCCCGCACGCCTAGAGCCTGTACTCTGCAACAGGAGAAGCCCATGCACCTTAGGGAAGACCCAGCACAGCCAAATAAATAAATAAATAAACCTTTTTTTTTTTAATGCCCCCAAAATAATAAATTTAAAGCACAAATAAAAGATATCCACACACAACATATCGTATCATGGAAACCTGAATTCTCAGACAGAGCTAAGGATACACATCTTCTCAAAGAGGAAACAGGTTTAGAGAGCTGAAATCACTTGCTGAAATTTGTTCAGCAAGAAACTTGAGGGCAAAATGGTTCTGAAATAATATGACCCAGTGTGTGTGAGGGGAACACTTGTTAAAAATATACCTTCCTGGGCTTACTCCAAACCTACCAAATCAGCACTTTCACAAGAAGGGCTTGCCGTCCATATTTATAACAAGCTCCCAGATACACATGAAAGTTTGTGAACCAGTCTTAATCATCTAGTCAATGCAAGCCAACAACCTGCTGCTGTTCTTGTCTTCTAAGCCCGTGAGACCCAGTGGTGTCTGAGATGGCTCTGGTCTTGGCCTCCTGGGGTTCACAGTCTGGAGGAGACAGATCCATCCCCAGACGGTGACAATCCAGCATGGCTAGGAATGGGCTAGGGAAGCTGAAGGAGCTGAGCGTGGCTACAGAGGGCACCTGATTCAGCCTGAAAGATCGGGGAGGGCTTCCTGGAAGCAGGGACATCTGAGCTAGGGATTGAAGGTGTAGTGAGCACCCACGATTATTATATATACGGGATACTCTAGTCTGTGGGTGTGCAGAATGAGGGAATTTAATATAGTTTGGGGGACAGGAAAGCATTTTGCTCCTTCTTTTCATTCTCCCTCTTTTTTAAATGATTTATTCATTTGGCTGTGCTGGGTCTTTATTGCTGTGCCCCGGCTTTCTCCAGTCACAGCAGTCGGAGGCTACTCTCTAGTTATGGTGCACAGGCTCCTCGTTGTGGTGGCTTCTCTTGTTGCAGAGCACAGGCTCTAAGTGCACTGGCTTCGGTATTTGCAGCCTGTGGCTCTAGATGCAGGCTCAGTAGTTGTGGCCCATGGGTTTATTTGGCCCATGGCACATAGGGTCTTAGTTCCCAGACCAGGGATCAAACCTGTGTCCCCTGCAGTAGCAGGCAGATTCTTAATCACTGGACCACCAAGGAAGTTCTCATTCTCTCTTTCTCCAAATATGTCCTGATAACTCCTCATTGTGGGTTCTGGGAACACAACACAAATCTCATTTTCCCCCCCTCACACTATTTGCAGCAGGATACAGTTGTTGAATGAGATCAGAAGTAATATTTCAAATACAAACTCAGTACATGCCCCATTAGAGACACATAGATAGCTATGATCCTATAACAGGAACTCTGGATCCTCCTGGAGAGTCAGGAGGACTTCCTGGAAGAAGAGAAATTCATGGAGTGAGTAGCAGACAGCAAGGCAAGGGGAGGTGGGTGGTGGAAAAGGGAGATCAGGTGGAGGAAAGAAATGTGCGGTGGCTCTGGAATAGAGGGGCTCTCAGGGCTTAGCCTCCACCTGACTTACCTCCTACCCCACAGACTGGAGGGACCTCCCTCATACAAGCCACCGACCCCAAAGGCAAAGCTGGAGGAACCGGAGATGGTAAGCACTTTCCCTGAAGCCCAGGCTGCCCCCACCTCCCCTCCCACCTTCCCCCACTGAGGCTGGGGCTGGGATTGGGGAACTGGAGGGAAGAGGCTGTCAGGGTAGGGACGTGGTCTTGACTTGTCCCACTCTCTCTCCCATCACAGCCCTCCCAGCTCTTCACCCTTGGGGCCTCGGAGCACAGCCCACTCAAGACCCCCTACTTTGATGCTGGTGTCTCATGTGCCGAGCAGGTAGGAACTCGGGAAAGGTCAAGGGTGGGTTTGGGATCTGAGTGTAAGGGCCTCCTTACATAAGAGGGGGCTTCTCAGGTGGTGCTAGTGGTAAAGAATCTGCCTGCCAATACATGAGACATAGGACTCTGGGTGGGTAAGATCCCCTAGAGTAGGAAATGGCAACTCACTCCAGTATTCTTGCCTGGAGAATCCCATGGACAGAGAAACCTGGCAGGCTACAGCCCATGGAGTCCCACAGAGTTAGACATGACTGAGCGCGCATGCAGAATCTTACATAACAGATCAAGTTTTAAAGGTTACAACTCAAGTTCAGGGCTGTATCTCTGGTCAGAGCTTAGACAATTGAGATGTATTTGGGATTCAGTGAGGACATTCATGGTTTTGAAAGTCCAAGGACAAGGGATGAGAGTTAAAATCACTCTATCAAAGAGGACGGGTTGAGTATCTCCATTTGCCGGATACTGTGCCTGGAGCTGGGACAAGACAGACAGTCACTCCCCTCAATGGCCTCCTGGAGGTCAGGGGTTGGATGTTGAGTTTGAGAACAAATCAAGTTTCAAGGCTAGAGCTTAAGTTTAGGTCAAGATTGAATTCAAAGGCTCAGGGGGAAAGATCAGGGTTTCAGTGATCAAAAGAAAAGGAGAAGCTTAGGATCAGTGGGGTAGGGTCCATGCTCTAAGCTTCGAGTTAAGAACCACCTACATGATTGTCCCAGTGCAGTATCAACCCAGGTGACAAGGGGTGACATAGGATGAGGTTAGGTCTGGTTGGCATGGGGAGGCAGTGGCCAGGATTTGAGGGCCAAGGAGCAAACTGGGATTCTGTGTCATGCTCAAGAGGTAACCTTGGATTCATTCCCTCCCCATTCCCAGGAAATGCCCCGATACCATGAGCTGCCCACCTTGGAAGAACGGTCGGGGCCCCTGATCCGTGGGGCCACAAGCCTGGGGTCCCCCATCATGGTGCCTCCAGGGCCACCTGCTGTGGAGAGGGTTTCCCTGGATCTAGAGGACGAGGAGGAGGAGGAAGACTATCTGGACAAGATCAACCCCATCTACGATGCCCTGTCCTACTCCAGCCCCTCTGAGTCCTACCAGGGCAAAGGCTTTGTCATGTCCCGGGCCATGTATGTGTAAGCTGCCATGGCCTTGCCCTTTCACCTCTCATTTTTTGATATCTTAACTTTCTGCCAGGGATCTAGGGTCCCTGACCTCGGGCCCAGCCACTGTCAGTTAGCACACATGCATCTCATCTTTGACTTCTATGTTGGTGGCTCCACTGTGACCTCTAATCAATGATCTCTGATTCAGAGAAATTGGCCATGACAATGGAAACCTGATAATCTTAGGAGGGGCTGGAGAAGGTAGGTTTCTGCACAAACTCTTACCCAAGGATTCCCCAGACATAGACTATACCTCTCACGACCCACCATCTCCAGACTCCTCCCAAATCCCAAAGAAGACCCCAGACCTGATTTTTCCTCAGGCAGTAATTCCTAATAGCTCTGCTGGGCTGGGTGTTGGGGACAGCCTGCTGCTCAGACCTGAGCCCTCCAGGCGGCAGAGCCTCTCTCACCCATTCCCCACCCTGTCCCCTAAAGGTGGAGGGAGGGGATTCCCCAGCCCAAAGCAGAACTTGCCCATCTCCTCCCTCCTGCAGGCAGGAGTCTCAGGGTACAGACCCTTCTTCCCTGTGCCCCCACTATCCCAATTCCTGTCTCCAGAGAATTAAGCCCCAGCTCAGGGCTACATGGGGTGAGCCTCATGCAGAGTGTGCCTTGCTGATGCCAGCCTTGGAAGAAGAATTTGCTGTTACTTTGAAGACTACTGAGTCCTTTTACTCCGGCCCAGTGGGATTGGACCCAAGCATCTCCCTGGGGGTTGGTGAGGGGAGTGGATCACCTGGGTTAGGGATAGGGGATGTGATTTTTTTTTTTTAACATAGCATTTCCTACAAAATATGAGTTTGTACTTTGACCGGTCTCAACTGGTGTTTTCTGTGAGCTGTTTAGGGCACAGGGGTGGAACATAATGGGTAATGAATGGGGGGGGGGGGGCAGGTCCAGGGCTTGAGGGAATCAGTAGACTAGAAGTTAAGATAGGTTACAGACAAAAAGATATGAAAAAGATAATTAAGTGAGGGGATAATGAGCAAAAACGCATAAGCCATGGTTAATGGAAGGAGCGGGAGGAGTCCAGGGCATAAGGAAAAATAACGGCAATCCAATGGCTAACGGACAGAAATAAACGGAACAAAGTAGGAATAGCAGTAACTAAGTACAAGGGGCAGGGGTGTAATGAGTAAGAGTAGGCCAAAGGCAAAATTATGAATAATGTTGTAATAGCAGCTCAGGGCATGATGGGTAATAGATCTCAATGAATGAGCCAGGGGTAGAGGAGTGAATAAGGGAGAAATAGGGGCCACAGGCAAGTTGAGCAATAGAGATAAAGCCTGATGCTCAATTAAGGTACAGCTAGAAGAATGCGGGAGGAATTTTCTGGTGGTCCAGCAGCTAAGACTGCACTCCCAGTGCAGGCGGATAGGGTTCCATCCCTGGGCAGGGAACTAGATTCCGCCTGTTGCAACTAAGAATTCACAGGTCACAACTAAAGATCCTGCATGTCCAGCCGTGCAGCCAAATATTAATAGATACATACTTTAAAAAAAAAAAAAAAGAATGTGGGAAATGAACAGGCGTAAAAGGGCTAAGTGTCGTACAGGCAACCAAGTTGAAATGAATGGAGCGGAAGGCATGCTGGGTAATGGGATAGGAATGAATGGGCCAAAGATAGAAGCTTCAGTGACTGAGGCAAGGGTTGGGGGAAAGACACAGAAAGCATGATGGGTAACGAAAGGGGTGGGCCTACGGCAACTGTCCCGTTAAATAGGTAAAAGGTATTCTGGGTAACAAGAAGCAGGACAGAGTTAACATAACGGGTTAGAATTCTCCCCGTGGCACTGTGGGAAGGGCTAGCACTTCCGGCTTTCGGTCTGCGACTTCGGACTAGGGGGCCGCCCCTTTGCCGCGGTGCCTGGTGGGATGCGAGGCCTGACCTTGCTGCCTAGCAGCCTCTGCTGCGCAACCCATCTTTATCCATGTCCCTTGACCCTCGCACGTTAGCCAAGGAACACACAAGATGGATTACGACAACACCTGTACCTGCAGGAGCCAATCAGGAAGCTGCAAGGGCCAAGGGCGACCAATTATCATTAACAACTTCGCCGCCGGGCGGAGTCGAAAGAGGGACGCCTTCGGGAATGGGGCTGAGGTATTACGTCATGGGCGGTGCAAAGTGAGCAGCACAGACCAATGGTGGGTGAGCCCCGGAACCCGCGGCATCGCGAGCCAATCGGCGTGGGCTCCCCAAGCCAATGGGAAGGGCAGGGAGATGTGCTGTGACCAGTCTGCGAGTGGGAACCAACAGAAAAGGACGTTCCAAAGAGGTGGGTGGGACTCTCATCCATGACTCCAATAGTAAGGCCAGACCCTGAAGCTGGTGGGAGGACCTCAAGGCCCTCTAAACCAATGGGCTAGGTGGGGCGGGGCGACGGTGGCGGCGGCGGCGGCAGCGGGTTCGGTTGCGCGTGGCCCACGGGGTGGGAGCGGAGCCCGGACCGGGAGGAGGCGCTACCGCGCGTAAGAATTGGGGTTCTGAGCAGGGGGGGCCTGGGGGGTGTTGGCTGGAGACTCGGCCTGGAGCCTGCGGGCCTTGACCTCTGCCCTCTGACCTTTCCCCTTGCAGGCGACCATGGGGAACGTATTGGCCGCTAGCTCGCCGCCCGCAGGGCCGCCGCCGCCGCCTGCGCCTCCCCTCGTGGGACTGCCGCCACCTCCGCCCTCTCCTCCCGGCTTCACGTTGCCGCCACTCGGGGGCGGCCTGGGCGCTGGAGCTGGCACAGGTCGAGGTTCCGAACGGACCCCCGGGACTGCGGCTGCCAGCTCTGGAGGGACCGGGGACGATGGGGCCTGCGGCTGCCTGCCCAACCCGGGCACGTTCGAGGAGTGCCACCGGAAGTGCAAGGGTGAGGGGCTGGGGGCCTGGCAGGGGTGTGATGGCCCGGACCTCGGGGGAAGGAGGAGCGCACTGAGGACCTTGGGAATTGGCACGGACCATTGGAATCACTTAACAGAGCGTTAGGAGTTGACGTTGGGATCCAATAGTGGAACGTTGAACCTGGGACTTAGAATGATGGGATCAAATGATGGAACCTCAGGATGGAATGCCAGAGCGGTGCAGAAAAACCTTAAGGACCTCATGTGCCCCAGGAATCGGCCAAGCCAGCCTTATGTGACGGGGAGGGAAACCGAGGCCCAAGGTCACAGTGACAGCAATGGGTCATTGGAGGTGGAACCCAAGGCTTTTGGATCCTGGCTTGGAGTAATTGTGGTAGTGAAAGTGGTGGTGGGTTATTGAGCACTGTTCTGGCATTCAGTGTGTGTTAACTCTTTAAATCCTTGCAGTATTTCTATGTGGTGAGCATCTTCAACTAACAGATACGTTTGACATGGATAAAATAACTTGACTAAGGTCACACAAGTAGTAGATGGTGGCACTGGAATTTGGATGCAGGCAAAGGCCTTGGTCCTGAGCCCATCCTCTGGGCAATTCTGCCTCTTCCCTGGATGAGGTGCTTTGTGCAGTGTGCTGGTTGTGGGTTCGTGGAGAAGGGAGAGTAGGGACTATAGGGAAGAAAGGGATGAGAGATGGGGTGTGTGTGTTGAAGTGTGACAGCATTTTTCTCTCCTTCAGAGCTGTTTCCTATTCAGATGGAAGGTGTCAAGCTCACAGTCAACAAAGGGTTGAGTAATCATTTCCAGGTGAGCCTTTCTGGTGCCATTATCCTTCAGAGGTCATCCCAGCCATCCCTCTGCATCTGCACATACAGTCTTTTAACTCCTCCTTAAAGATCTGGGCTCCTTGGTACTTAAAGACACCAGAGACAGTGCCAGGCTTACCACTCAATTTGGGGGCAGTGGTAGGGTTTAGGGACCCACCCCCACAACCAACATCCAGGCAGGGATGAAGTACCAGGTATGCCCCCACACATCCCTTCTCTTGAGTGTCTCATCTAGTGAGGCCACACCTCCCAGTCTTCATCCCCTGCCATGCCCAGAGACGTCCTGACAGGGAAGTCAGGTTGGCAAGCATCCCCCATCCCAGGCTGGAGGGGAGCTGACCTGGAAGTGGGCTCAGCTGGGTTCCCTGGGGAGTGGCCCACAGGCTCATCACCACAGCCCTCCCTCTTCTTCCAGGTGAACCACACAGTAGCCCTCAGCACAATTGGGGAGTCCAACTACCACTTCGGGGTCACGTATGTGGGGACGAAGCAGCTGAGTCCCACAGAGGTGAGGTACCTTTTGCCATTCATTCATTGTATCTTTCTTCTAATAAATAATGTAGCCAGTCAGTGGAAGAAAGCTTTGTCAGTAGGAGACTGGGCTGCTGGTGGCGTGGGGAGGTGGGAACTGGGTCTTTCCAGGGTGCATTGAAACCTGGGTCATTCCTTCATCCTGACCCCCACTTCTCTGGGTGAGTCTGAGGACAGCAGGGTCACCAGACAGTGATGACCCAGAGTGGGCAGGGCTGAGCTGCAGATCATGCAGGGCTTTGAAGGCCAAGCCAGGCATTTGAACTTTCACTAGGGGGCACTAGAGAGCCACGGAAAGATTTAAAGGAGGGGAAGATGCCATGATACTAGTGTTTTGGTAATAGCATTTCTTAGGCTTTCTGCGGAGGCTGGGTTAGAAGAGTGAAGGCAAAACTGGAAGTACAGAAGGAGGCTGGGGCAGGACACAGGTGGAGTTGGGGGGCTAAATTAGGTTTTTGCTTGTGTTAACTATGTCCATGCAATAAACTTATTTATTCAGCAAACCTTCAGGGCACCCCTCCATGTCCTGCCCATCTCTGTGCTGGGTGGTCCTGGGGACACAGCGGTGACTGAAACAGCCCTGGGGGCTCACAGCCTAGTGGAGAAAGAGAATAAGCTTGTCCCCAGAGAGGAGCGGTCCAGGGAGAATAGGACTGAAATGGGGAAACCCAAAGGCTGAGCCCAGAGGAGAGCCTAACTCAGCCTAGGTGGTCTTAGAGGGCTTCCTGGAGGAGAGGACCTCATTCTAGGCTTTCCAATCCTAGGCTTCTCACCAGAACCCATCATGCATGTGCATCCATGATGTTAGGCCTCTCACCTCTAACCCTGCCCTCTGCCCCACAGGCATTCCCCGTGCTGGTGGGTGACATGGACAATAGTGGCAGCCTCAATGCTCAGGTCATTCATCAGCTGGGCCCTGGCCTCAGGTCCAAGATGGCCATCCAGGTGAGTGGAAGGATGGAGTCGGCGACTCCCCCCAGCCACCCTGAGCCCCAGGCTGCCCTTGGGTGTTGAAACCAAGAACTCAAGGGACAGTGTGACCAAACAAACTGAAACATCAGTCTGGAGCAGAGAAGGGCTTATCGCAAAAATCAAGCGAGGACTGTGGGTGGCTAGTTCTCTGCAGACCAAACTCCCCCTTAGTTTTCAGGGAGTGAATGAGTGAAGTCACTCAGTCGTGTCCGACTCTTTGCGACCCTGTGGGCTGGACCCTGCCAGGCTCCTCTGTCCATGGGATTTTCCAGGCAAGAATACTGGAGTGGGTTGCTTTTTCCTCCTCCAGAGGATATTCCCGACCCAGGGAATATCCCGACTCAGGTCTCCCGCATGGCGGGCAGACTCTTTACCGTCTGAGCCACCAGGGAATCCCGGTTTTCAGGGAACGGCTTTTAAAGGCAGGTTGGGGGCAGGGTGCTGCAGGATGTGTGGCTTTCTTCTGGTTGGTCAGTGGTGAGGCCATAGGGTGGTGTGCCAGGAGTCTTGTGCTCAGCTGGAAGTTCCCATCCTCCTGGGTGGAGGCCCTGGCATGTCCTTGACAGGAGCTAGGATTCCACCGTACGGCATGGTTGTGCTGTGCTTACTCACTCAGTTGGGTCTGACTTTTTTCGACCCTTTGGATTGTAGCCAGTGAGGCTACTCTGTCCATGGGATTTTTCAGACAACTTTTCAGAATACTGGAGTGGGTTGCCATTTCCTCCTCCAGGGGAATCTTCCTGACCCAGGGATCAAACCCGTCTCTCTTGTGGCTCCTGCATTGCAGGCGGGTTCTTCACCTGCTGAGCCCTAAGAGAAGCCCTCGTGGCGCTATTGTGTGACTGTTAGCGGATTGCTTTTCCTTTCTTTCTGCTTTCCCTCTCTTCTCTGATGAGTAAATGGATCTGCCCTCAGGGAAGGTCTAGGAGGTTGAAGCCTTTTTCCTACAGAAGAGAAGGGGAGGCCACTGAAAGGCCCTTTGTACCCCGGCGGGCCCCATGGGGTCCTGCTCAATTTCACCCTCATACTTGGCCCTCCCCCCACAGACCCAGCAGTCGAAGTTTGTGAACTGGCAGGTGGATGGGGAGTACCGGGGTTCCGACTTCACAGCAGCCGTCACTTTGGGGAACCCAGACGTTCTGGTGGGTTCAGGTAAGAGGCACAGGGCTTGGAAGGTGGTCAGACCCCATGCCCAGCAAATCCATTTCTCCCTCCGACCATCCTTTTCTGCTGTCCAAGAAATGGTCAGGGGCAGGTGTGACTTCAGAACACAGAGCATCAATCAGGCCCCGTAGTCTCATAGGGGAAACAATAGGTTCAAGTCCCAGCTCTGCCACTGGCTTCACTGCAGTTGGGTGGGGGGTGGCGCTTCCACCACCCTCATGGGCCTCGGCTTCCTCATCTGTTAAAACTGGATTGCCTCACAGAGTTGTCGAGCAGGTCACGTGTGGAAAGTCTCAAATGGGGTTAGGCATGTGACGGGTCCCAAGGAAAGGAGCTGCTGCATTACTCGTGGGGCTCTGGGGTTGCTTGGGGGCACAGAGCTGACCCCAAGGCAGGCGAAGTCCACGTGCAGCTGAGGGGAGGCAAGTCAGTCTGAGATGGAGGGCGACAAGGAAGATTCCTGTTTGGGTTGGCTGGGAGCAAGGACCTGCTGACTAATGTCTGTACTTCTGGTCTCTCCTCTCTGCTTCCCCCTTTTTTATTTTTGTCTCTGGGCATCTGCCTTTGATTTCTCTACATTGATCTGATGTTTCTTGACTATGAGTCATATATTCCATGTCCAGAGGATATGGTGGTGAACTAAGGAAAACTAAGTCTGTCTTCTGGGCATTCTAGTGGTGATTTTTATATTATGTATATTAAGGGAGGCATGGTAAGTCACTTTGGTCTTCTTGAACTCTTTGTGACCCCATAGACTGTAGCCCACCATGCTCCTCTGTCCATGGGAGAGTCCAGGCAAGAATACTGGAGTGGGTTGCCGTGGCCTTCTCCAGGGATCTTCCCAACCCAGGGATCAAACCCAGGTGTCTTATATCTCTTGCATTGGCACGCAGGTTCTTATCACTGGCGCCACCTGGGAAGCCCCTGGAACCTTCCATTCTAGAGACACAAGTAAAGCAGATGGGTGATGGAGCCCTATGGAAAGATGGTGGCGTCGGGTGGGGCCGGTGGAGTCTTGAGAGAAGGCCTCATTATGTAGGTTATACCTGAACCAAGACTGAAGGATGTGAGGGAGGTGTCAAGCAGATATACGGAAAAAGAGCTTTTCAGCTGGAAGGAACAAGTGCAAAAGCCCTGAGGTACGACCCTTCACTGGAACGTCGAGGAGGACTGGAGCTGTAACAAATGAGGAAGGAGGGCAAGTGGTAGAAGTCAGGATGGCAGGGCTGAAACATAAGGCTCTGGAGAGCTTCTGAGTCTGAGGCCACGAGAGGATTTTGAAAGGGACAGGATCATCCGACGTAGCTTCTGACAGGACCTCTTGTGCTGACGTGTGGAGACTGGGCCACAAGGGGGCAGCGGAGGTCTGGGGGGGGTGGTCTGTATTCGCTGCTGGATTTGGTGTGGGAGATAAGAGGGAGGTCAAGAGTTGAGAGGTCAGCCTTTTATTTGGCTTGACCCACTGGAAGGGTAGAGTTGGTGATTCCAGATTCTTGTGCCTGCTGTTAGCTCTGTCAGGAAGAGCAGGCTCTTGGGCAGTGAGTGCAGCATGAAGGCGGGAAGCCAGGACACTTGGGTGCCCAGCACCTGGAACCGTGCCGGGAACAGGGTAGACGCTCAGAAGATACCGCACAAAGGAGTGAGCAGCAGTCACCGCAGGCCCTATTTCCCACCTGGTGCCCTTTGCCAGGCCCTCAGCATACTGTGTGCACCCAGACCTTCATCCAGTCACTCGAGCCATTAGGGACTGGCTCGTGGAATCCTTCACAGCCCTGTGGGGTGGTGCTGTCATCATCCCCATCTGATTGAGGCCCAGAGAGGGCAAGTAGTTCCCCCAGGACACACAGCGAGGCCACCTCCAGAGTCCACGGCACCAGGCCCCCCCGCCCCTGCAAACACTCACCAGCATCGGCCTTTCATGCTTCTCAACACTGGCTTCTAGGTCTCTCTTCCCTGGAGCCCAAGGCCACCAGTGACACTCCTGTCTCTTAGTCCCTATGGATGTCCCTTCCTTCCCTCAAGCACCGATCAGAACTTCTGGGCCCAGGGCAGTACTGAGTATAGGAGTAGTTACTCATGTAATTACTCATGACCACTGACAGCTGGTGGCTCCACCCATTCTGAGCCTTGGTTTCCCCGTCCATCTCAAAGGCACAATCACAGCAAGAGGACCTTGGTGAAAGAATCAGTGGGCGGACCCGTCAGCCCCTTGTGGGGCCAGACACAGCTAGTTAGGGTTCACCGTGGGATGGGTCTCTGGGCCGCCCCACAGTAGGCAGGGGGATCAGGGTTCTCACAGGTGAGGAAGGCAAGGCCTGGGGTGAAATCAGCCCCACCCGGGGCTTGCCCAGTGAGGATGCAGAGGGCCTGGTGTTGGAATCATGGTTGAGGCCTAACGAGGAGCCCGTGGACTTACCTGGTCCCCTCCCCTGGCCTCAGCTCCTCCTCTGGGACCTCGGCTTCATTCTGAGCACCCTGAGTATGTGCCCACCTTGGGACACACACAGCCCCTCCCTGCCCTCACGGGCTCCCGGGCCAGTAGCCGAGACACTTGCCTTGCGACAAACAATCACACAGTGACCGTGTTACTCTTGGGAAAACGCCTACTCGGGAGAGGTCCAAGTTGCTGTGAGAGCTTGTAACAGGAGGGCCCAGCTCACCTGGAGTGATGAGGACAGTGTCTCTAAAGGCCAGTGTCTAGACCGAGGAGGGTGAAGAGAAGGGCAGCGCTCCCAGAGGAAGGCTGCATGGCCAAAGCCCCAGGGAGCGCTCCATGGGGAAGGCAGGAAGCTTTTCTGTCAGGCCCCAGCCAAGAGCCCGCTGGGTACCCCCTCCCCAGGGAGCCAGGTGTGGCCCCAGCCCCACCGGTTTCAGGAAAGCCGCGCTCTGCCCCTTGTCCGAGGCCACCTCTTTGCTTTCAGACCTATTATGGTGTTCTTTTCTTTCTTGTGGAGTTTTCAACTCAGTGGGTTCTTCACGGCCACTCCAGGCACTCCATCCTAAAGGAGATCAGTCTTGAGTGTTCATTGGAAGGACTGATGTTGAAGCTGAAACTCCAATACTCTTATTTTGAAAAGACTCTGATGCTGGGAAAGATTGAAGGCAGGAGGAGAAGGGGATGACAGAGGAAGAGATGGTTGGATGGCATCACTGACTCAATGGAGATAACTTTGAGTAGACTCCAGAAGTTGGTGATAGACAGGGAGTGCTGTGGTCCATGGGGTTGTGAAGTCAGACACGACCAAACAACTGAACTGAACTCCAGGCACTGTGGAATGACCCCTGGTTGAGAGCCACTGGCCTTGACAATGCCAGTGACTTGGGGAGCTCCTGGGTATGGGGGAGCTGGGTCTAGACACAAGTGGGAGGGGAAAATAGCAGGCTAAGGAAATGGAGGATGAGATGGTTGGATGGCATCACTGACTCAATGAACATGAGTTTGCATAAACTCCAGGAGTTGGTGATGATGGACAGGAAAGCCTGGTATGGTGCAGTCCATGGGGTCGTAAAGAGTCGGACATGACTCAACAACTGAACTAAACTGAACTGAAGGAGATGGAGATGCTAGAAAGGGCAGGATGTTCAAGAAAAAGGCCTGTGAGGAGATGAGCACTGTTAAAGGACTTATGAAGCTCTCGGAGGAAGTCTGTTTGAAAGCTGGGGATGAACCACAGGGGGCCTTGCACCCGTGTCCTAAGAACCCAGGGTGTCCTTGATGCTGGGGCGTCATGGTAGGCTCTGAGCAGGGGGAGCAGGGTCGGGTGTGTGCTTTAACAAGATCTCTCTGTGTGTGAAGCTGCTTGGAGAGGATGAGGCTGGGGCAGGAGGCCAAGGAGGAGGGTAGGGCTTGGGAAGCAGAGGGTGAGGCAAGCCAAGGAGATGGAAGGTGGGAGAGGAGTTCAGGGTCTCGAAGCCCTCAGTCTAAACCATGACCAGAGACCCTTGAGTTGAAGCCCCTGTGTGACCCCGATGGTCACTTTTCTCTCTGTGGGCCTGAGACTCTCTTCCCTTGGGACAGTGGCTGCTCTTGTCCAGAGGTGTGCTGGTCACGGTTTAACAACCAGCTGGCGGAGGAGGGCCCAGGAGGTGGGTCAGTGTCCCCCACTCCCGGGGAGAAGCCAGCTCCAACCCGCCGTGACCGCAGCCGCCCCCAGGACACCTCCTGGACCCTGGCCAGCAGCCCTCCACCCCCCACGCCCCCAGTGGCCGCCCCTGCCTGGGCGTGCCTGAAGATGTGAGCAGGTCCCGTCCTGTCCTCCCGGCCTGTCCCGCTCCCTCAGGCCAGTCCCCACTCGCTGCCTCTGATCTCTGTCCAGGGAAGCATCCTCACGTCTCCGGTTCACACCTCGCACTCCTGTCCCCGAGGCTTGTCCCACCCCCAGCTCTGCGCTTTCCCTGTCCTTGCCTGTCCCCGCCTCCTTCCCTCCGTCCCCATTCTGGCTGGGTGTCCATCTCTAAGCTCACCTCACCGGTCCTCACCTGCTCCGTCCTTCAGGTTGGGCATCTTCAGGTCCCGCCATCCGCCTCCATTTCTGATCGCTCCCCCGTCTCTACAGAGGTGACTCTTGCTTTCCGGTTCTCCATCATCACTCCCTCTGCGGCCCCCACTGCCTCTCTTCCTCCCTGGCCCTTCCCCTCCGCAGTGATCACCGCTGTGGTGTCCACCATCCTGGGCTCTCAAAGACAGACAGTCTCAGTCCTTGGGCTCGAGGAATTCAGCCCGGCGGTGGAGTGGGCGGTTAGCAAACACTGAGGGGCCCTCAGAGCCATCCTTCCTGCCGTGTCCGTGGCGGCCGGGCCCTGTGTGCTGAGCACACCCTGGGCACGCCGCACCTGCATCCAGCACTGCTCTTCCTCACAGCCTCACGAGGTGTCCCGTTCACAGTGGCCCTCGGTTGCCCCAGCAGCAAGTGCTGGGGCTGGGATTTGAACCTAGGCCGTCCGGCCCCCCAAAGTGTGCTCTCACCGCCGTGGTGGCAGGGTGGCTCGAAGCCTGGGCTCAGGAGATGGGGAGGCCTGGATTCCACCCCTGATGTGTCCTATGACCACGTGGGAGCGACGCGACTCCTCAGCCCCTGCAGCCTCCTGTTTAGGGAGGTGAATGCAGAGGTGATGAGTTCCCAGGGGGCGTGGGGGGCTGACCTCAGAGCCCTGTGAACGGCACCCCAAGGAGCCCAAGTGGGGGGCCCGAGGAAGCGGGAGTCCAGTCTGGTGCCCTGACCAGGTGGAAACTAACCACCAAGCTCAGAAGTCATCACTGCACCTCTCGCCTGCAGGAATCCTCGTGGCCCACTACCTCCAGAGCATCACGCCGTGTCTGGCCCTGGGCGGAGAGCTGGTCTACCACCGGCGGCCCGGGGAGGAGGGCACTGTCATGTCACTAGCTGGGAAGTATACATGTGAGCCTGGAGGCCTGGCGTCCTGGGACTGAGGGAGGAGGGGCTGGGGGCTGGATTCCTGGGTCTGAGGGGAGAGGGCGAAAACCTGGGCCCCTGATTGCCCAGACCCCCTTGGTAACCTGCCTGCCCTCTTCCAGTGAACAACTGGTTGGCGACAGTAACACTGGGCCAGGCGGGCATGCATGCAACGTACTACCACAAAGCCAGTGACCAGGTGAGCCCGTTTGGGGACTGGCTGGCTGGGTATGGGGTGCCCAGGACTGGCGTGCCTGAGAGTCCGGCCTAGGAGGCTGACTCGTGTGTGTTGCCCTGGCCCCTCCAGCTGCAGGTGGGTGTGGAGTTCGAGGCCAGCACAAGGATGCAGGACACAAGTGTCTCCTTCGGGTACCAGCTGGACCTGCCCAAGGCCAACCTCCTCTTCAAAGGTACAGACCTCCCTTTGCTTACGTGAGAAACAAGAGGTGACTGGGCTCTGAGTGGGGTATGGGCCAGAGGAAATGGGAGAGGGCAGCATGCCGGGCCCCAAATTACCCAGGAATGCTTGTTCAGACGGTGGGTGGGTGCCTGGGCCCCGAGCTTTGCAGGGACCATCCCCCCCACCCCCGCCCCCAGCCAGCAGCCCTCTAGCGGTCTGCACGCATGACCTTTGCTTTTCTTTTTCTCATGCATGGAAGGCAAGTTGGAGTGAGCTGGCCTTGCCCCTCTGTCTCACCTTAGGGAGGCTGCCCGGTCACAACCAGACCCACAGCCTTCCCCCAGGATGACTGACTCTCATCTTAAGTTCCTCCTTGCGCTTCAGTGGCTCTCGGGTTTGGGGTGTGGCAACCACCCCAGAAAGGCCACTTCAGCGGCCCTGGTTCAAGGCTTCTGAAGGCAGCCAGGGGAAGTACCTGGTGGTCCAGTGGTCTCACTCTTAACTGCTGAGGGCCTGGGTTCGATCCCTGGTCAGGGAACTAAAATGCCACAAGCCATGCAGTGTGGCCAAAAAATTCTAAAAACAAAAGGAGCCAGGAGGCCCAGGGAGAAGGGTTTGTTTTGCCTCTGAAACCCGCCTTAAGCTCTCCCTCTGCAGTCAGCCCCGGGCCTGAGGCTGTATTTGGACTGCAGCTTGCCTGCTTCCCTTCAGTGAGTCCTAGAGATTTCAGTCTGATTCAGCAGATACTCAGCACCTGCCCTGGCCCAACTGGGGACACAGCAGTGACCAGCGCCTCCCCCACCCAGGGCTCACAGTGGCAGGGACAGGCCCATTCACAGAGAGCAGTGCCTGGTGTGGACAAGACTGGGATTGGGAGGGTGGTCCACGGGGTGGCCGAGGGCTTCCGGAGGGGACGGGTCGCAGAGCTCAGAGCTGAAGTGCTTGGGGGTGTGAAGAGGGTCCGGGTGGTGGGGACAGCACAGCCAGCGGCCTGGCCGGTGGCATCTGGTGTGTTGGGTGAGGCTCTTCACACAACTGTCCACCCACAGGCTCTGTGGACAGCAACTGGATCGTGGGCGCCACGCTGGAGAAGAAGCTCCCGCCACTGCCCCTGACGCTGGCCCTCGGGGCCTTCCTGAATCACCGAAAGAACAAGTTCCAGTGCGGCTTCGGCCTCACCATTGGCTGAGCCCCCGTAGGCCCTGCCTTCCTCGCCCTTTCTCCTTCTGATCCCACCTCCCCCTCCCCCTGCCACGGAGGGGAGACCTGAGCCCTCCTCCCCCTCCCTTCCCTCCCTCCTCGGGGGTCAGGGGGCAGCGGAAAGGAGGGGACCCAGCACCCCAGCAGCTGAGGGGGGATTCTCCGAAGGACGGGCACGGCAGGATGTGGAGGACAAGGGGCCGCGTGCCCAGTGGGCTTGGGGTCCAGGAAGCGATTCTGGAGTCGAGGGGCCTACAGGATTCTGAGCACCAGGGGCAGAGGCGGTCAGACAACCTCAGGGAGGTGTTGGGGTGTCCCCGTCCCCCGAAATGGCCAAATGGGCCCAGCCCCAAGGGGGCAGCAAGGAGAGGTGCGTCCCCAGTCACCCCGCCCGTGCCCGCTTTCCCATCCACCCCTCAGTATAAATCATGTTTATAAGTTATGGAAGAACCGGGACATTTTACAAAAAAAAATAAAAAATAACAAAAAATATACATAGAAAAAAAAGAAATGGGAGGCCTCTGTTTTCCTCTGTGTCTGTGGCCCATTTGGTCCGGCCCTGACCTCCCGCAGTGGCCCACAGGGGCAAGGGAATCCAGCCTGGTCACTGGCCAGAGCCCAGACCAGAGAGGGGAAGGGCCTGGCCCAGGATCACACAGCTGCCCGACGAGGACATCACAGGCCTTCCCTCCCTGGGAGGGTGTGGCCTATGGTTACTCAGCCTGGCCTGGCCAGCGAGGCTGCAGAAGACTGTCCCCGTGAACTGAAGCGGGTGTGGGGAGGCAGCGAGCTGGGACTGGGGTCTTTCCAGGTTCCAAAAGGGGCAGGGGATAAAGAGGTGTTAAGACTTGATTATAATAGAAGGTCAAAGCTTTCAAGAAACTTCAAGGCGCATTTGAGCACTTGGAAAGAGTTTGGAATCATTTACTTCTCCTGGAGTGGGGGAGGGGTGGGCTGGAGTCTCACTCATGGGCAGGGGGAGAAGGTGGGGGCGTCAGTTCTGCACACCTAGGGCTCAGGCAAGCTGACATCGCTTGCCCCTTTCCAGACAGGGGAACTGAAAGTTCATCTCACTCACACAGTGTCTGGGCAGGGAGGCTGCTGGCCGGTGATGACCCCTTATAGCCCAAAGAAGCCACTCCACCCACTCCCTGCCAGTGCCTTTTGAGGCCAGAGCAGACAGGCTGACTGCAACCCAGGATGGACTGGCATTGGGGCTCCCTGGGACCAGGCATCCAGCCTACCCCGCCCCAGGGAATCCAGTAGTCCTCACCTCCTTAAAGGACCAGGAGTGAATCCCAGCCCCTCCAGTTCTTCCAGGGTGACTTTACTGTCCACCTCAACTCTGAATCTCCTCTTGAAAGAGGAAAGGGGGCAAAGCGGACTCCATCTTGGCTGCGGGACTCCCATTTTAGACTGATTGTGAACTTTGGACTACATGCCTGGGTGCTCTCCCAGTGGACTTTGAGCTATGTGCCCGGTATCTATGGAAACAACATACTAACTGCAAAACAGACCCCCTGGATAAAAGGACTCCAGGACTTGTACCTGGACTTTCTGTCGCCGAAAAGAATATACTAATCTACCCCAGAACAAAACAAATTGTTATCTCCACAAAAACTATTGATATATGTTAGCCTAATTAGCTGTCTGGACTAATGATATATGAATCATGGTTTAGCCCCTTTACATTATCCAGGCTAGTTTCCAGGAATTCGGGGAGGAGGGTTTGAGCATGTACACTTACGGTATATAAGGTTGTCACAAAAACTGGCCAGGTCCTTGGCTAAGAGGAGTTTCTGCCTTGGGCCCGCCAGTATAATAAACTGCACTCCACTATTTGCGTTGTCCTGAGTGAGTTTGCTTCCCGGAGATCATGGCTTCAACATTTTTGGTGCATTGGTCTGGAAGCTCCTCACTTGGAGGCGACAAGTCCCATTTGGGGCTCCTCAAATTCTAGGTGATTCAAGCTGGGGCCTTGTGGCTTGAATCACGTAGAGAGGGCAGGGTGCCTCGCCCCTCTGGAATGATTCTGCCTTTCAACACCCAGACCTCTCACGTTAGCAAGTAGTGGACAGCAGTGAGGGAACTGAGCGCTCAGGTAAGGAGGGTCCCACCCAGTAGGGTGGAAGAGGGGGCCTGATGAACCCCATGGGAGGGATTAGAGAAGTGCATGGACCTATTGGTGACTGATGTATGAGAGTGACTGCGATCGTCGGGTACAGGTTGACGGACGTGACAAGGCTTTAAGGAAGGCTCTATTGTGAATGTCATTTAGGAGGTGGTGTCTTGGGAAAAATTATTACCAGGCAATTGCAAGAGGGTTACTGGGGGAAGAAACTTGGTCTCTGTGTACACCTATTTGCCCTCCCCCAGGAGGTGTCCCATTTGCTGTGAAAGTCTCAATCCTCTCAAGCTTGTTAAGGTAGAGAAAGGGAAATACATAAGTGAGTACAAATTGACTTTTCCAGAGATAGCCTGGGATGTGGGTTATTTAACTCACCTGTGCTTTTGTCCACACCTGATCAAGCTCACCAAGGCAGAGAAGGCATTTAAAGTTTGGGGAGAAGTGGTCCTAGACAAAGTGATATTCTGGTTCAAGCGCATAAAACAATAGGAGAAAGCACGCTGGACTCCCCCTATCCCTCCGGGACTTGGCAGGTAAAGCCCTTTTCAATCCTATCAGGGAAGAAGCTGAGTGGCAATTTAAGTGCTTCACTGAGTGGAAATATCAGAAGTATTTGGGGTACCGGAAACTCCACTAGCAGGAGAAGGAACACTCCCGGAAAGGTAGGCAAAATGGAAGGAAACGGATCCAAGGCAACTAACTATCCTGGACAATATGATCAAAAGTTTCAAAAAGGGGTTCAGAGGAGACTATGGGGTAAAAATGACACCTGGCCAGCTACGCACCCTCTGCAAGGTCCAATGGCCTGCTTATGGGAGTTGGCTGGCCACCAGAGGGCACAATGGACTTGAAAATAATAAAAGCAGTCTCTGCGATAGTCATGGGAAATCCTGGACACCCAGACCAGTTCCCATACATAGACTCCTGGCTAGAGCTGGCCCAAGATCCCCCACCATGGGCATGACTTTATATTCAAAATGGAGAAGGAAAAAGGCACAGAAACGAACTGATGATAAAAAAGAAATTCTACAGGATCCAAATGAGGAACTTCCCCGCCCACTGTACTAGATGATGAACCCGCCCTCAAATGTGTCGGCCAGGGACCTTAACAGCCACCAGGCCGAGGCCACAGGACATTCAAGCACCACCCCTGTCCCCGGCCCTTCCTTCAGCCCCCCAGAGGTCATAGAGCCGCCACCCCAGCAGGCTCCAACCCCAGCAGGAGGGACCCCTGGATACCGCCCTCCGGATTCAGCTCCTGCCACAGAGGCACGACATAAGCTCTACCCGCCGCCCCCAGCCCCGTGAGTCCCGTTGAAACAGGGGAGGGGAACACTGGAATTAAACAAAGACTGTGCTCTGCTAAGGAGTTAGAAGAAAAGACACATTTCAGAATTCCCTTAGGGAAGTCCAGCAAGCCCCCATACAGGGGAAAGACAGTAATTATCACCAGGCTCCCAAGGCCGACTACTACCAGCTATTTTCGTCTACTGATATATTGAACTGGCAAAAATATACACCACCAAAATATATATATATATATATATATATATATATATATATATATATATACGCCACCATATTCAGAGGAGCCACAGGGCATGATTAGACTGATGGAAACCATTTTTTGTACCCACCAACCAACATGGGATGCTGTTACCCAATTATTAACTTCCCTCTTCAGTATCGAACAGCGGTACAGAATTCTTACTGAAGCAAAGAAATGGCTGCTAGAAATGGTTCCAGAAGGGATTGTAAACCCACAGAGGTGGGTGGAACAAACCCTTCCCAGTGATAGACCTAATTGGGACTATAATACAGATGAGGGGCGAAACCAATTAGACAGATACCGTACAGCCATTCTACAGGGAATAAAAAGGGGAGCCCAAAGACCTATGGATATGGCAAAACCTGCCGTAGTAGTACAACGAGGGACTGAGCCCCCTTCTGAATTTTATGAAATACTGTGTGAGGCTTATAGACTCCATACACCGATCAACACCGAGGCCGGGGCTCCCACATCTTTGTAAACTCAGCATTTGTGTCACAGGCTTATCCTGATATTAAAAGAAAGCTCCAGAAGCTGGATAGAGTATTATCAATGTCCAGCTCCCAACTAATTGAAATTGCAAACAAAGTATTCAGAAATAGAGATACGGAAGCCAAGAAAGAAACTGAAAAAAGATGGAGGGAGGACAATAAGAGAGCAGACCAGAGATTTGCAATGCTAGCCACGGCCTTGGGAAAGCCTTCTGGGCTGCCCATGAAAGCCCTTCCCTCCTGGAGAGGAGACCAATCCCTCAGGAGACCCCCATGAAAGCCTAGACCCACGTTACAAACCAATCAGTGTGCCCAGTGCCGAGGGTTTGGCCACTGGAAAAACGAATGTCCTAAAACCACTCAAAACCAGGAATCAACCAGTACAGTGGTAGGCCTTGACAGCCTACAGACCAAACAGGGATGCCGGGACTCAGAGACACAGGTCCACAAGAGCCCATGGTAACATTAAAAGTAGGGGGACCATCTTATTGACTTCATGGTGGATACTGGAGCAGGACTGTCAGTAGTAACTGAGCCCGTGGCACCGCTCTCAAAAAAGTCACTGCCATAATTGGGATATCTGGAAAGGAAATGATTAAACAATTCTGTAAGCCCCGAAAGTGCCAAATGGCTGGGGGGCGCACCAAGTGACCCATGAGTTCTTATATATCCTTGAATGCCCAGTACCTCTACTGGGAAGAGATCTATCTCTAAACTGGGGGCACAAGTGAGCTTTTCCCCCCACGAATGCCCCACTTTGCACATGGGCCCAGCTACTTACTTACTCTCCCTCTCAGTTACCCCCCAAGACGAATGGAGGTTACATGAATATACTGAGAAGAGACTAGAGGGGATGAATGGCCGGGGGGAAACACTGGCTCAACAACTGCCCGAGATCTTGGCAGAAGGAAACCCCCCTGGGCTCGCCAAACACCACGCTCCAATAATAATACAACTTAACCCAGTGCCACCCGGGTTAGAAATGCCAGCATCCATTACCCCGGAGGCTCGTCTCGGCATACTGCCACATATAAGTAGACTGAAACAGGCTGGCATCCTGATTAATACCAATAAGAATGGAATACACCAATCCTACCAGTTAAAAAGGAAGGGGGACAGGACTATAGGCCAATACAAGATTTAAGGCTGCTCAGCCAAGCTGCCGTGACCCCGCACCCCACAGTCCCAAGCCGATATACCTTACTCAGCCTCCTCCCTCCAAGTGCAAAAGTTCTATACCTGTCTGGACTTAAAAGATGTCTTTTTCTGTATATGCCTAGCCCAGGTATCACAACCAATTTTTGCTTTCGAGTGGGAAGACTCAACAGGGGGCGCCAAACAACAACTAACCTGGACTTACCTCCCCCAAGGGTTTAAAAATTCTCCAACCATTTTTGAAGAAGCCCTGGCTTCGGACTTAGGTGCATTTCAGCCAGAAAAGTTTGGTTGTTGGCTGCTGCAATATGTGGATGATCTGCTCCTGGCCGCTGAGAATAAGGATGATTGCTGGGAAGGAACCAAGGCCTTGCTGGGATTGCTGATGGAGGCTGGTTACCGGGTTTCGGGAAAAAAGGCTCAGATCTGCAAGGAGGAGGTGAGCTATTTGGGATTTGTTCTAAAGGGGGGGCACAAGGCTGTTGGGCCAGTCCAGCGCCATGCCTCTATCTGTGATGGACGGCCTCCCATGGTAGGTATCACCTGTACGGAGGGGTGATATGCCTAGCTTATGGGATTTTTTGCATCAGGCAAGACAACAAAAATCAAGTATAGAATGGCTTTAGACATACTCACTGCAGTACAGAGAGGAACCTGTGCCATACTTATGGCTGAACGTTGTGTATACATTCCGGATCTATCTGGCAATGTAACGGCTGCTTTGGGTGGCATGAGGGACCAAGTAAAAGCAATGTCAGATGAAAATATTCCCTCTGGACCTCATCCTATCTTGGGTAAAGGGTGATCGGTGGAAAACTGTGCTTACTGTTATTATAGTCATTTTAATCGTTCTGTTACGTGGACCTTGCATTTTACAATGTGTTGTTAACTTTGTATCCCAGAGACTATCCTCACTTTCCCAGATCAGCGTTAGGAGGCCTAGGGTACAATATATTCCTATGAGTGATGCTCCCACTGAGAGTTAGGAGCATCACGAGGGACGAATGAAAGTGGAAAGTGGGCAAAGCGGATTCCATCTTGGCTGCGGGACCCCATTTTAGACCTATTGTAAACTTTGGACCGCATGCCTCGGTGTTCTCCCAGTGGACTTTGAGCTATGTGCCCAGAATCTACAGAAACAACATACCAACTGAAAAACAGACCCCCTGGATAAAAGGACTCCAGGACTTGTACCTGGACTTTCTGTCGCCGAAAAGAATATACTAATCTACCCCAGAACAAAACAAATTGTTATCTCCACAAAAACTATTGATATATGTTAGCCTAATTAGCTGTCTGGACTAATGATATATGAATCATGGTTTAGCCCCTTTACATTATCCAGGCTAGTTTCCAGGAATTCGGGGAGGAGGGTTTGAGCACGTACACTTACGGTATATAAGGTTGTCACAAAAACTGGCCGGGTCCTTGGCTAAGAGGAGACTCTGCCTTGGGCCCGCTGGTGTAATAAATTGCACTCCACTATTTGCGTTGTCCTTCTGAGTGAGTTTGCTTCCCGGAGAGCAGAGAGCGTGGCTACAACACCCTCAATTAAGGATGCCCATCTGTGAAACAGCTGGGGTTCCTGAACAGGGCTGTAAGGGAGGGAGGGACAGGAGTGTTCACTGTGGCCCGGCAGAGAAGTGAAGTCCAACACAGGGCCACTGTCTGCCAGCTAACCCTATTTATTCTCGGTACACACATAACCTGTTGCTTCACCAAATGACGGTGTTAAGTGAAGTTGCTCAGTCATGTCCCACTCTTTGCAATGGTGTTAAGTGCAACTCTTTTCCCGGTCTTGTGGACCAAGAAACTGGATGTTCAGTGAGGCTAGGTCGTTGGCTCAAGATCACACAGCTGACAACTGGCAGAGCCTGGATTCAAGCCTGAGCAGTTGGTTCCTGAATCCACAGTCCTAAGCAGACAACACACATGCTTCAAGCCCAGAGAAAGGAACAATACACAGTTGGGGAGAAATGCTGGATTTTCAGGTCTCAACTGGGGAAGGGGGCTCAAGAGAGGCACTCTCCTGTGCCCAAGGTAACAGCCCAAGAGGGAGCTCATGTTAAAAGTCCAGATTGCACTCTCAAAGCCTGGGCTTTTAGCAGATACCTTACACTGTTCCCAGAACTCCTATCCCATTTCTATCTGGGCCGGCTAGCTCCTTTCCCCCTCCCTACCCAGAGACCCAACCCCCTCCTTCCTCTAACCAGGGATTTCAGGCCCCCAGTCCTTTCCCCAAATTCTATTCATCCATCTGCTGGAAAAGAGAGGGGCAGGGGATGGGTACTGTGGGCAGTGGCCTGTCCCAGCCCTCACCAGCTCACCCACCCACCAGAATGGAGGAAGCCGCCTGAGTTACTGGGAGAGATGTCATCTTTTCACGGGGGCTGGGAGTGGGGGCTGCCAGGCCTCCAAGCCCCACCCCACCCCACTCCTGGCTGTGTGTGAAGGGGGAGGAGGGCCCACCTCGTGACCCGAGGGGGCTGGCCCAGCTTGCCCCAGCTCTGGAGGAGTGGGCGGGCCAGGGGGGAGTCCTATAACTGGACGAATCTGGGATCCGTGAGTCCCTACTCAACCCCGAAGGCGAAGGACGCGGTTTCCGGAGGCGAACACGGTAAGAGGCAGAGCTGTGGGCACGGAGACTCGGGGCTTCTGTGGGGGACGGGCCGCGGGAGAGGTGAACGAGGTGACGGGTCCGACGCCGCCCCGGCCAGGACAGAAGCCGGAGCAGAGGCGGAGGGCAGAGGCAGGGAAGCGGACCTAGAAGGGTGGGGAGCAGGCACATCCCGTTGGGGCTGGAAGGTGGGTTCAGGGGAGCAGCTGGACCTGCAGGAAAAACCAGACGAGACGTGGCCAGGACCCACTAACTGTTACCGTCCTTTATTGAGCACCTACTGGGAGCCCACAATCATCCTAAGCTCTCCGTTAAGGGGAGGCTCCGGGGCGGCGGCATGGTAGCTAAAGCGTGGGTTGGAGGACTTTTTAAATGAGGATTAAATTAGCGAATATGTGGAAGACAGCGTTTAGATGTGAAGTTGGAGCTGAGAATGGGAAGATACGGTGAGGAATGGGAAAATACGGTGAGGAATGCGAGGTAGGAACTTTAGAAAGTCCAGCCGGGGCTTTCAGGGAACTCCGGGATGGAGGGGAGGGCCGGGTGAGTGGAATCTGAACCCTGGGAGAGGGATGGAATTTAGGCGGCTGCCGACCTGGGGATGGGGAGATAAGAGAAGACAATGAGGGAATGAAATAGACAATGAAGGGGCCGCTGGGTAAATATTCGGAATTGGGTTAGGATGTTGCTGGGATGCGAGGCTTTGAAGGCTAAGACTGGATGGGGCAGGGCTCTGAGGGGGAGGGGGGTTGCCCCCACCCGGGGGTTGAGTGACAGTTTCTCCCTCCTTCAGGTTGGCCAATCGCAAGCCAGAAGATGAAGGTTCTGTGGGTTGCCGCGGTGGTCGCGCTCCTGGCAGGTATGGGGGCGGGGCTTGCCCAGGTTATTTGCCCCACCGTCTCCCATCCAAAGCTTGCCCTCCTCCCGTCCGTGGGTCCTCCCTTCTGCTGGTCTATCTCCCCAGGTCTGAGGTCTCTCTGACATCCCTTGGTTCTGAGCTGCAGTTTTACTTTCTCTGAGCCTCAGTTTCCCCATCCTTAAAATGAGAGTTTCTCGTGCGCTGCTGTCAGGCAGATAGTGAGGAGCAGCTAAGTGTCAGAGGTGATTATTCTCTATTGGGGCTGTTTTATTCTCTATCACCCCAGCATGGCGGTACGCGGACCACACACAATCCATGCTTGTCAAGTGATTAAACAGGCTGGGCATCTCCCCCTCCCCACCCCCCAATGCTCTGGGAGCACCTCCTCTGTACCCGGTACTGTGTGCCTGGAGAGGGCGGAGGACCCTGACCGCCGTGAACTTGCTGTGTGCAGGATGCCAGGCGGATATGGAAGGAGAGCTGGGGCCCGAGGAGCCCCTGACTCCGGAGCAGCCCCGGGGGCAGGACAGCCAGCCTTGGGAGCAGGCGCTGGGCCGCTTCTGGGATTACCTGCGCTGGGTGCAGACCCTGTCTGACCAGGTGCAGGAGGAACTGCTCAACACCCAGGTCATTCAGGAACTGACGTGAGTGCCTCCGCCCTGGTCCCTGATCCCTCCGGTGGGCAGTGTGTTCGGGACCCCAGTCTCCTCTGATCTGGGTTTCTTTACCTTCCCATCACCAACACTTGGGCGGGGGGGGGGGGGGGGGGGGGGGCGGTGTCTAGCCTCTGCTCATTTCTTGCTTTCTTTTCTCCTTGAGCTCCTGGCTTTCCCTCTCTCTGATCCTGTTCTTCAGTCTTTCCTGTTTGGCACCTTCCTCTTCATCTCCTTCCATCACCCTAGCTCAGGATCCCTACCTCTTCTTTCCATTCGCGCCCTCTCGGCCCCCAGGGCGCTGATGGAGGAGACCATGAAGGAGGTGAAGGCCTACAGGGAGGAGCTGGAGGGACAACTGGGCCCCATGGCCCAGGAGACACAGGCCCGCGTGTCCAAGGAGCTGCAGGCAGCCCAGGCCCGGCTGGGCTCCGACATGGAGGACTTGCGGAACCGCCTGGCACAGTACCGAAGCGAGGTGCAGGCCATGCTGGGCCAGACCACCGAGGAGCTGCGGGCCCGCATGGCCTCCCACCTGCGCAAGCTGCGCAAGCGGCTGCTCCGCGACGCCGACGACCTGAAGAAGCGCCTGGCCGTCTACCAAGCGGGGGCCAGCGAAGGCGCCGAGCGCAGCGTGAGCGCCATCCGCGAGCGCCTCGGGCCGCTGGTGGAGCAGGGCCAATCGCGGGCCGCCACCCTGAGTACCGTGGCCGGCCAGCCGCTGCTGGAGCGCGCCGAGGCCTGGCGCCAGAAGCTGCACGGGCGCCTGGAGGAGGTGGGCGTCCGGGCCCAGGACCGCCTGGACAAGATGCGCCAGCAGCTAGAGGAGGTGCGCGCCAAGGTCGAGGAGCAGGGCAACCAGATGCGCCTGCAGGCCGAGGCCTTCCAGGCCCGCCTCAGGAGCTGGTTCGAGCCCCTGGTGGAAGATATGCAGCGCCAGTGGGCCGGGCTGGTGGAGAAGGTGCAGTTGGCTCTGCGCCCCAGCCCCACCTCTCCGCCCAGCGAGAATCATTGAGCGCCCGGTCATCGCCCTGGGGGGGCCCCCCCAGCTCCCACCCCGAGCCTCCCGTGCCCCTAGCCTGCAGGGGGCCCTGCTCCTGCCCCAGCTGTCCTCTTGGTGGGCCCTAGATTAATAAAGATTCATCAAGCTTCATGGCAGCTGCTGGGCGTCAGTGTATGATTTGTCACAGCTCAAGCCTCAGTTTCACAGTTTTTCCCCTTGTTGACTCCACAGCATCCTGCCCCCTGAGCCTGTGTTTGTCTCTTTTCTTTGTGTCTGTTTCCTTCTGTCCCCTTTTAGAGTTTCCCGGTGACTCCGTGGTAAATAATCCGTCTGCAGTGCAGAAGACTCAAGAGACATGGGTTTGATTCCTGGGTGGGGAAGATACCCTGGAGATGGGAATGCAACCCACTCCAGTATTCTTACCTGGAGAGCCCCATAGACAGAGGAGCCTGGCTCGGGCTATGGTCCATAGGAAGTGACTTAGCACACAAGTCCCCTTTTAAGTCTTTCCCTTTTTCCTCCATCTCTACTCACAACTGCTCACTCTCTTCCTTGACTCTCATCGATTTGTGGCTGAGACAAGGTTCTGGAACAAATTCACCAGTGGGTTAAACCCTTCGGTTGCCCCTGACTACTCTGGGCAAAAAGAGCAACCTCGCTGAGCCTCGTTTGGCCTGGCTTCACAATATCTGCCTCATGACTCAAAAGACTTCAGACCACTGCTGTGAATACTGAGCCATTTTCTGGACTTGCCTGGTGGTCCAGTAGTAAAGAATCCGCCTCCCAGTGTAGGGGACACGGGTTACATCCCTGGTTGGGCAGCTAAGATCCCACATGGGAGGCTACTGAGCCTGCATGCTCCGGAACATGCCTTCTGCCTTCTGGCAGAACAAAGCCCTAGTGTAGCTAAAAATGATAATTTTTTTTTAATCAAGCCATGTTCAGTTCTTTATTTCCCACTCTTATTCTCCCGCCTGGCTTACCTGATCCTGCCTCCTTCCCGCCTCTGTCTCCATGCTGTTCTCCCTGAGACATTTTGTTTTTCTGTCTTCCACTTTACCCCCATCTTTTCTCTCTCCCTCTGGTTTCTCTTGCCTGTGTGTGTGTGTGTGCACGTGCGCACGCACGCGTGTATGTGCTCAGTTGTGTCTGACTCTTTGTGACTCCATGGGCTGTAGCCCGCCAGCCTCTGTCCATGGAATTTTCCAGGCAAGAACATTAGAGTGGGTTGTCATTTCTTCCTCCCGGGGATCTTCCCTACTTAGGAATCAAACCTGCGACTCTTGTTTTTCCCGCAGGCAGATTCTGTTTTGACAGGCAGATTCTGTACCACTGCGCCACCTGGGAAGCCCTCTCTTGCCCCTGGTGTGGCTTATTTCTTTTTTCCCTTCTTCATCTGGGTTTGCCCTCGCCACCATTTTGCAGCACATGGACCCTCTGCCTTTCACCCCTTCCTCGTGTTCCTTCTCTCCTCCAAGCGGGTGATTGGTTTCTTATCTACCCTGACAAGCCTACTGGGTGCTGGGAGCAGACTGCAGAGAGAGGCACACAGGGTCTGCAACAGGCCCCTGCTGTTTAGGGCTGGAGGAGCCGGTTGGAAATGGACACTCAGAGAAGCTTGGCTGGAGCCTGGAGGTGCCAACGCTGTCCTCTCCCACGCCCTTAGTTCTCCAAGGAGGGGAATAGGGCTCCCCACCACAGGGGACAGGCCAGGACTTGTATCTCCCAGGCTGACCTCTGCCTGCTTCGGCTCCAACACAATTTGCACTCCACTCCGAGTTTTCCCTGAAGTTGCCTTGTTTGTCCTGATGGAATCAAGCCCCTCCCCGCCACCAGATGCTTCACCCTTGGGACTGAGTTGGGGGTGGGGGGAGTTCTCTGGGGACTCAGAGGCAGGGGGCCTGGTCCCACCCACGTGTTTCCTGTTAACTCCGCTGACTCACTGGGTGTCCAGGGGCTGGGGCCGAGCCCCCTGAGCCTGTTTCCCCAGATGTCAGTCACGGCAGGGACATCAGCCATGTTGTCCACTTGAAGACCTGAATCTTGAATTCTCCCTAATGAAGCCAGCAAAGCAGAGAGGGTGTCCCGCCTCACCGCAGCGTGCCCCCCCTGCCACCCCCGGTTACTTTTGTGCAAGGAGGCTGACAGGGGGGTGCTGTGGGGGTGGAGGCTGACCCCAGTAGGAATCCAGAGGGACAGCCTACAGTCCGGGAAGGGGAGGGGAAAGATGAGGGACAAAGACGGGGAGGACAGTTAGCCTCTCACTGAGCCACTGAATGTTCTTGGCTGCGCCTCAGTTGCCCCCTGTGTAAACAGAAACTCGAGAGCTGAGGTGAGGATGAGGCAGGCAGACTGCAGTGGTCGTTTTGTTCTCGCGGGATGGGGTGGGGAGCAGGGGGCATTTGGTGGACATGTGGGGAGCACTGGGGGCTCAGAGAGGAAGCAGATGGGCCCCCTGACAGGGATTGGCAGCACAGAGCTGGCTGGAGGGCTGTTGCAATCGTGCCCGGCAGTGTCTGTGCCTCGCTTTCACAACTACCCCCCTCTGCCCCAAGGCTGACACGTGGGTGTGGGGGCACGAGGCCAGCCAACCTGGAGTCTGGGGCCAGGGCCACCCTCTCCCAGCTGCCAGGGTTCACTAGCAGTCAAAGACAGCTGGGCGGAAGAGGGGGGACGCCTTGGAAGGCAGCCCCGGGGGGATTGATGTGGTGGAAGGGAAGGGGGGTGGTGCTTGGTGTTCTGAGCAGCCAAGAGGGTGCCTAAGGGCAGATGGAGTGTTTACAGGGGCCTTGGAGGCTTGGACAGCGGGGGGAACAGAGAGAAGGGAGTTCCTGGTGGATCGCTTGGAGGGGCACATGTCGGGAGTCTTGGAGCTGAGGTTTTGTACCTTTGACAGGTTGAAAAGACCCCTCTCCAGAGAATTCCCTGGTGGACCAGCGGTTAGGACTCACCGCTTTCACTGCCATGGCCCTGGGTGCAATCCACAGTTGGGAACTAAGATCCTGCAACGCATGGCAAAAAAATAAAGACCTCTCTCCAAAAAATATTGGGGGCATTGAAATTAAAATCCCAGAGGAGCATCCAGGGAAGTTTGGGGGAGTCTCCCAGATGCAAAACAATGGGGGAATAGGAAGGCTAGTCTGAAAGTGACATTGGCTATGACAAAGGTGCAGGTGTGTGGCGGCAGACTGTAGGACCCCAGACTCCGGGAGAGTCATTTTAGCTGAAGAGGCTGGCTAAGAAGGGAGAGGGGATAGTAGAGATGGCCTGGGGACACAGTGTGAATTGACTTAGTGAGTTGGGTTTGTTTTTTTAATAATTACTTATTTGGTTGTGCCGGGTCTTTTAGTTGCAGCATGTGGGATCTAGTTCCCTGACTAGGCATCGAACCCAGGCCCCCTGCATTAGGAGCGCGGAGTCTTAGCCAGTGGACCACCAGGAAAGTCCTAAGTTAGTGAGTTACTGAGTTTTACTGAGAGAACCCACCCCCCGCCCCCGCCCACCCAAGGCTGGGAGAAGGGTATGAAGCAGGAGAGACGCCTGAGGGAAGATGACCACAGAGAGAGGGGGAAGGCTGTCCCCTGGGTTGGGAAGGGACTATAGCAGCTTGAGGTCCCCACCAGTCAGGGAAATTTGGAGGTGCACATGCTGAACAACAAAATGCTTTGGGCCTAAGGCTTTAGCCTGGTGCCCTACTTGATCCCACCACCACCAAGGAGGAGTGGAAGTGGAGGAGGTGGGTGGGCACCGGGAGGCAGGTGAGGGCTTAAGGGAAGGGAGACTAACCTGACCCCCAAACCCTACCCCTCCACACCCCCGGCATCAATAAGGCCCTGGGCCAGGACCAGGCCACGTCCTGTAGCCTGTGCTGTCCTCAGTGCCCAGAAAGGAAGCTTCAGAGTGCCCCTCCGGACCCACCCCACAAGAAAGCTCATTCTGTCCCTCTTGGTCCTATTGGTGGCTCTCTTCATGGTTTGGGGCAGTAAAAGTGGAATGGGACACTGAGAATTTGAGACTTGAAAGACTGAAGCTAGCACGGGCCTGGGGCACAGGCTTAGAGGACCCTTGAGAGCTCTGGGGCCCATTCTGTGCCCTGGTTCTCATATCGTCCACGAAGTGCCCCCGCACCTCCACCCGCCCAGGGCGGGTCTCATGGCTCTCTAAAGGCTGGTCCAGTGGATGGCAATCTGCCCAGGGGAGCACTAGCAACCGATAACGTAGTCACTCTCGCTCCTTCGGGATTGGCTAATTTGCTTTTACCACGCCTAGAATGGGCGGGGAACCAGTCTAGTGTGGAGAGTAAGGCAATTACCAGCATCGTGATCCCGATCTGGTCGCTCTGGTACCCTCCGCTGCATTCTAATGCCATGACACCCAGAAACACATTCAAGGATCTCCTTTCCCATCCCTGGAATCTCATCCTAAAGGGCTCCCGTTATGGAAATGTTTGCACCCTTTCTCCTCTTCTGGGCACTGCCAGCCCCAGCCCAGGTGGCCCCAGGCCCTATCAGATTCCTTCCCATCGTCAGAGGAGTACCGTGGTTTGGTCAAGTCGTGAAGACAACACAGCGAGTCATTAGCACCGTCGAACACAGAGAAGTTCCTCTGAAGGCCACGTAAGGATCCTTCCCAGGGAAAGGGAGGACTGGGGTGAACAGATTCAGAGACTGGGAGGTGGCAAAGTCCCTGTGGTCACACAGTTGGTTCTCAGATCTCAGGGTGCTCAGACTTGGGGGACTGGTTCCCCGATGCCTCTCCAGCCATACTGTAGAGATGGTCCTGGAGGATGGTGAAAAAACCCAAGCCTAAGGGGCAGGTGGACATAGGTCCACAGGCTGGCAAAGACTCACTGTGCCCTGTGTAATCATGAGCTTCAGTTTTCATGGGTTGACTCATCACCATGCAGGTGGTAGATCTCATTACATTTTGAACGGATAACGAAGAGGGATTTGAAAGAGGGCATGGGCTAGAAACCAGAAAAGACTGACACAATCCCCAGTCTCCACATCTCAGCTTTGATGTGCCTTCCTCCAGGAAGCCCTCTTTGATTCCCAGGTTGGGTCAAGCACCTCCATCCCAGCCCTGTCCACTCTGGGTCATCACTGTCTGGGGATGGGTCTGTCCCACGCCCCACTGAACTCTGAGACCTGGGGGCAGGGACAGGGCTTCATCAGCACTGTGGACCCAGGCATAGCCTGGCACAGGACTAGATATGGTACAAAGATTTAATATTTGGTGAAACAAATATGGTGAATTAGGGGAAAAAAACTAAAGGAATGTATCATTTTTACAAAACCCTCCTGAGGCAGATGCTGTCACTGCTCCTATTTTACAAAAGAAAGAAACTGAGGCCCAGAAGGCTAAAGTCACTTGCTAGACATCACAAAGCCCAACGTGCATAGAGATGAGATTTGAACCCAGGTGGGGCTTCTAGGGGCTATGTTCTGCTCTGATCTCCTCCCCCAAGTCACCTTGCATATCATATCAGCTGTAATTAAGCACATACACCCGACCCCGGCCTCACTGGCATCACATTCAGCATGTTAAAATGTGCACATGTCCTTATTTTTTTTTTAAATGTATTTATTTTTGGTTGTGCTAGGTCTTCGTTGCTGCCAGCGGGCTTTCTCTAGTTGAAGCAGGGGCTACTCTTTCTTGTGGTGTATGGGCTTCTCACTGCGATGGCTTCTCTTGTTGCGGACATGCGCTCTGGGTGTACGGGCTTCAGTAGTTGTGGGGCATGGGCTCAGCTGCTCTGAGACATGTGGAATCTTCCCAGACCAGGGATTGAACCCGTGTCCCCTTCATTGGCAGGCAGATTCTTAACTACCATATCCTTTATTAGAAGTCCCCTATATCCTTTATTAGATAGAATTCCTACGAGGAGTTGCACTCGTCTTGCCTAGTTGGTATATGGGTATATCCTATAGCTATTTCATAAAAAAATTACTTTTAACTTGGTTTATTTATTTAGCATTTTGGAATCAATCAAATGATTTCCCAAGCACTTTCCTAAATCCCCAGAAATCTCTCACGTTAAAGATTCAGAAGACACACACGGGGACTTCCCTAGTGGTCCAGTGGCTGGGACTCTGCACTCCCAGTGTAAGACCCGGGTTCAATCTCCAGTCAAGGAACTAAATCCCACATGCCACAACTAAGACCTGGTGCAGCCAAATAAATAAATACATAAATATTTTTTAAAGATGAGTACATAACTGAATCCCTTTGCTGCATACCTGAAACTAACATATTGTAAACAACCATACTTCTATTAAAAAAACAACAACAATTTTTTCTTATACTGTGTAGGAAAAAGGATTGGAGAAGGCAATGGCACCCCACTCCAGTACTCTTGCCTGGAAAATCCCATGGACAGAGGAGCCTGGTAGGCTGCAGTCCATGAGGTCGCTAGGAGTTGGACACGACTGAGCAACTTCGCTTTCACTTTTCACTTTCATTCACTGGAGAAGGAAATGGAAACCCACTCCAGTGTTCTTGCCTGGAGAATCCCAGGGACGAAGGAGCCTGGTGGGCTGCCGTCTGTGGGGTCGCACAGAGTCAGACACAACTGAAGTGACTTAGCAGCAGCAGCAGCAGGAAAAAGGATGAATGAAGCTACTTTGAAAAACAGTTTAGCAATTCCTCAAAAAGTAAAATAGTTATTGTACATCAGCTACGCTTCAATTTAAAAAAAAAAAAAAGAAGAATCACCTTGGGAATTTTTTTTTTTTGGGTCCGATGTTCAATGAAAATATTTCAGCACAGCAGAAAACTTCAAACAGCTCTAAATTCATCCCAACTGTAGGCTGCTGAGTGACCTGAAGTTTGGACAGACTGCCAAAGTCCAAGAGCTTCAGGGTTTTCTTAGCGTCAGGATCCACTTCAGTGATTTCCTAGTCTAGGGCTGAGACCTCTCTCTCTCCCCTCTCCCGTCTTCTGCAGCTGGATGGAGATACCCCTCACTGGGCCTCTCTGAATCCGCTTCATCAGATGTGCAACACGACCTTTGATCTTGTTGCTGAGCTTCCTGCCAGAATCAGGGCTATCTCCTGGCCCACACACTTGTTGGTGTGGAAGTACGTTGCTGCCCAGGCTGGTGTAGACTTCTTGGTGATGACCGGGGGCTGCCTTCTTCACGGTTTTGGTGAGATCTCGGCCCACATTGGTGGGTCCTTGGTAAAAGTGGGAGTTTAAAAAAAATAAATAAAATTAAAAAAAAAAAATTTACAAATAGTTGTCCGAGCTCCTTTGAGTGCCACAGCCTCCTCCAACTATTACTTGGAGCCCCTGGATCAGACATCCTCACTATGAGGATTAGGAGAATATGTTGCCTCACCAATTTAGGGACAACGCCCCTTGTCAGCTCGGAAGCAGTTATGGAATGAGAACGACGCCCCTTTTCCCTAGGCAACATAATTCTCCTAAAAGAAAAGGGGGGAAGGAGAGAGTCATTTCCTAGGCAGGTTGATAAGAAGTCTAGGGGTCCCCAAGGAGAGAGAGGTCTGGGATATTCAAGGAGGAAGAAAGGACAAACTTTTTTACTTTTTTTCCTCTACATTCCTTAGGATTATATAACAATAATGTATCCTGCTTGAGGACAGTCTTTGGATTAAACCCTCTGGCTAATTCTGTTATCTTAAAACACAAATTATGGGAGTAGGTCTGGTCTTTACAAGGATGTATCCTGCCTGAGGACGATCTTTGGGTTAAACCTTCTGGCCAACTCTGTTATCTTAAAATGTAAATTATGGGAGTAGGTCTGGTGAGGTCTTTACAACCTCTAGACATTCTTTGGATTCATTGGAGAGTATATAACTCCATTGCTAACACTAGCAAAGGGGGTACTCTTTTGCCCCCTTCTGATGCCTATGTCAGAAGCTTTCTCTATCTCCTTTATACTTTAATAAAACTTTATTACACACACACAAAAAAAAACCCTGTTGTACATTATATGTGGGGGCTTCCCTCATGGCCCAGTAGTAAAGACTCTGCCAGCAATGCAAGAGATCCAGGTTCAATCCCTGGTTTGAGAAGATCCCCTGGAGAAGGAAATGGCAACCTACTCTTGTCTGGGAAATCCCCTGGACAGAGGAGCCAGCGGGCTACAGGCCATGGGGTTGCAAAGAGTCTGACACAACTGAACATGCACACATTGCAAGCACTTTTTTTTTTTCATTTATTTTTATAAGTAGGAGGCTAGTTACTTTACAATATTGTAGTGGTTTTTGCCATACATTGACATGAATCAGCCGTGGATTTACATGTGTTCCCCATCCCGATCCCCTCTCCCACCTCCCTCCCCATCCCCTCCCTCTGGGTCATCCCAGTGCACCAGCCCCGAGCACTTGTCTCATGCATTCAACCTGGACTGGCGATCTGCTTCACCCTTGATAATATACGTGTTTCGATGCTGTTCTCTCAGATCTGCACGCACTTTATATGAAAGTTATTATAAGAGTAAATCCTAAGAGTTCTCCTCACAAGAGATTTTTTTTTTTTGCATTTCTTTAATTTTGTATCTATATGAAATGTGTGTGTTTAGTAATCTTTACATGATGTATGTAAGTTAAATCATTATGCCGTACAACTTAGACAGTGCTGTATGTCCAGTTTACCTCAATAAAATTGGAAGAGGAAAAATAAAAAGTTAAACAAGGTTACCACATGACCCAGCAATTGCATTCCTAGGTCTCTACCCAAAAGTACTACAAACATGTTCACACAAAAACTTATACACACCTCTTCATAACACTTTTATTCTTAATCGTCAAAAAAGTGGAAAACATTCAAAAAATACCTATTAACTGATGAATGAATGTTATGAAATAAATCCATATAGTGTATGTATATCTGTATATGTATATCCATACACAGTGGAATATCATTCCATAAAATGGACGAAGCACTGGGAATTCCCTGGTGGTCCAGAGGTTAGGACACTTAAGACCTCACTGCTGAGGGCCAGGGTTTGATCCTTGGTCAGGGAGCTAAAATTCCACAAGCCACACTAAAAAAAAGAGAAAAATCCAGGAGAAAATAAAAAAGGAGCAAAGCGCTGACACACGCTACAACATGGATGAGCCATGAAAGAAGCCAACCACAGAAGACCTCGTGTGACGATTCCATTTGTATGAAGTGTCCAGAACTGGGAAATCTCCTAAAGGAGGTCAGTCCTGGGTGTTCATTGGAAGGACTGATGCTGAAGCTGAAACTCCAATACTTTGGCCACCTCATGCGAAGAGCTGACTCATTGGAAAAGACCCTGATGCTGGGAGGGATTGGAGGCAGGAGGAGAAGGGGACGACAGAGGATGAGATGGCTGGATGGCATCATTGACCCGATGGACATGAGTTTGAGTAGACTCCAGGAGTTGGTGATGGACAGGGAGGCCTGGTGTGCTGCAGTCCATGGGGTCGCAAAGAGTTGGACATGACTTGGCAACTGAACAACAACAAAGAGACAGAAAGCTGGTGAGTGGTTGCCCTGCCTTGGGGAAAAGGGGATAGGAATGAGGGTTAAGGGGTGTGGGGTTTCCTTTTGGGTAATGAAATGTTCTCTAATTAGATAATGGTGATTGTTGCAAACTTTGCGAATATACCAAAACTCATTGAATTGCACACTTTATTTATTTTTGGCATCACCACACTGCACACGGGATCTTAGTTCCCCAACCAGGGATCAAACCTGGGTCCCCTGCAGGGAAGCGTGGAGTCTTCACCACTGGACCATCAGGGAAGTCTGAATTGTACACTCTAAAAGGGTGACTGTTATGGTATGTGAATATCTGTTTTTTGTTATGTGTTTTCTTTTTCAAATATCTCAACTTTTACAGTAAAATGAATAAATGGAGATCTACCAGACAAAGGCAGAAAGTAGAGATGGAACCACTCTTCCACCCTTGACTTCCCCGCCACAACCCAGAGCAGCCAGGGAGGTGAGAAGTTAGGGATGACGGAAGGGAAGTGGAGGATTTCATGAGACAGGGAGTGGAATCTGGATTGAAGCAGAGACCCTGGAGTGGACAGAGTGCTTGGGAGTTTGGTGGTGGGACTGACGCTCTTGTGGACACAGAGGTTCAGGCTCAGAGATGCTCTCTGTCCCCAGACACACATGCTGAGGTCTCAGGGCTCACTGCTCCCGTCCCCCACTCCCCCCTTGTGACCTCTCTGCCCCCTACCCCTCACCCAAAGTTGTTTTTGAGCCACCCCTGAGGTCCACCCTGAACGACCTTCAGCCTGTTCCTGCCTCGGATGCTAGAGATGGGCAAACATTGCAAGCAGGGAACAGCTCATGCTGACCTTGGAGCCCGGGCAGGGTCAGAGACCTTCCCCTCAGGCCCACCCACCCCTGGCCCTGCTTCCATCTGTCTCTTGCCCTCTGGGATTGGGGTAGGGGAAGTGAAGGCAGAGGTTGTTTCTGGCTTGGTTAGGCAGAGTGAAAGGGCTGGCTTCAAATTTACCACTTGCTGGCTGGGGAGCCCAACCCCCACAGCTTCAGTTTCCTCATCTGTAAAACCGGAATGAAAAAGATGCCCACTTCGCAGCACTGAAGTTGATTTAGTGAGTTAATGCGCTAAAACCCTGGTGGGTAGCGAGCATCAGGAAATGCAAGCTTAATAATTAGCAGCAGGGTTGTCAGCAGGGCTTTGCAGTGTGTCTGGGGTTGTTAGGGTAAGTTAGGTAAACGATCTACTTTACTCTCCTGCGTAAGCACATAGTCCATGACTCTGGTTCGTGGATGAAGAAACAGGCCCAGAGACATTAAGCAACAAACACCAGGTCACACAGCAGGAAGGAGGTGGAGCCAGACTCTGAACCCAACACCCCACTGCATCCCCTAACACAGTGCAAGGTGGGTTTTTTTCTTTTTCTTTTTTTTTTAATCATGGTAAAACATGTGACATCAAGTTTACCATTTGAACCATTTTTTAGGCATACAGTTCAGTGGATTTAAGTAAACACACAATCTTGTGCAACCATGATCACTATCCATTTCCAGAATGTTTTCATCATCCCAGTCAGAAACTGCAGGAGATTTTATTTCACTTATGATTGTCAGTGGCTCAGACGGTGAAGAATCTGCCTGCAGTGCAGGAGACCAGGGTTCGATCCCAGGGTTGGGAAGATCCCCTGGAGGAGGGAATGGCTACCCACTCCAGTATTCTTGCCTGGGAAAATCCCATGGACAGAGGAGCCTGACAGGCTACAGTCCATGGGGTTGCAAAGAGTTGGACACGACTGAACAACTAACACACATTGTTAGTGAGGAACTCTAGGGAGCATTCATTGAGCACCTACTGTATGCCAGAGCGCACACAAGGCCCACTGGAATGGACGGCGTTCTGGAAAGCCTCCTGATCAGTTCTGTACAGTCATTCAGGTTGTGGCCAAAGTTCAATTGTCGGACTGCATGTGTGCTTAGTCACTCAGTCGTGTCTTACTCTGCTATCCCTTGGACTGTAGCCCGCCAGGCTCCTCCGTCCATGGGATTCTCTAGGCAAGAACACTGGAGTGGGTTGCCATTTCCTGCTCCAGGGATTGTTGGAATCTCCACATAAAAACACAGGATGCCTGGTTAGATTTGGGTTTCAGATACACAACCAATAAATTTTGGTATACTTCCCAAATACTGCGTGGGACATATTTATACAAAAAAAAAAAGATTCATTATTTCCTTGAAATTCAAATGTCACTGGATGTCCTGTATTTTATCTGGCACCCTTAGACCAAAGAATCCAGCCTGTGGTTTCTTGGCTACATTGTGCATCCTGGCTCACAACTCAGTCCTCTGAGAGAAAAAGGCTCATTTTCTTTCTGTCTGGTGTTCGACCGAAGCCTGATGTTGACAACCTCCCACTAAGCTCTCCCTCACAGGGCCTCACTTGGCTTTCATGCGGACCCTGGGAGGGTCCTTACTGCTATCCCCATTTTACAGATGGAACTGTCAGGCACGTGTATGCTCCTCGGTTCTATCTCATCACAACAAAGATTTGGAGTGACGGACATTAAAGCCCTTGGCGTGTCACAGCTCTCGGGTCTTAGACAGACCGTGTTATAGCTCTCAGGTCTCGAACAGACCATGTTATAGCTCTTAGACAAATCAGTGTTACAGCTCCATGTTACAGCTCTATTTATTTAGAAAATAGCAGGAGAATTCATCCTCGAGGCGTGAGGGCATGCCAACCCAAAGACAAGAAGAGAAGAGAGTGGGGGGAGCACGCCAGAATGCGGGAGAGAGAAATAGAGAGAGCCCTTTGGCTCCTCTTTTTATATGTCTTTTTCCTCCCCCTGGGCCTGCCCTATGTAAACTGGGCTAGCCAGGAGTGCTGTTTGTTCTACCTGAGGTCCTCACTCTGGTCCTCAGACCTTCCCTTGACCTTCTTTGTTCTATTTTCGCGGGCTTTTCCCTTCCTTGTCTTTTAGCCACCACCATTTGGGACTCCTGTTTCCTATTCTAACTACCTAACAGAAACACTGAGCCCAGAGCAAGGAATGTATTCACCCTGGTCAAGCGGTGAAGGTGTGTCTGGCCCCATAGCCCAGTGGCCAAGGGATCTCAGAGACGAAAGAAAGAATAGGCAACTCTGATCTGTGAGCACCTATGTTGCCAGCTTCCATACTAAGAATTTCCCTCAGGATGTCTCTGGGGATTCAGTGGTTAAGACTCCGAACTTCCAATGCAGAGGGTGTGGGTTGGATCCCTGGTCCGGGAACTAAGATCCCACATGCCACAGCGTGCGACCAAATAAAATAAAAATTTTAATTTTACAAACTTAAAATATCTAATTTCCCTTGTTATCACATCATTTAATTTACATCCTAAAGTATGGATTGTGGGCCCATTTTACAGAGGAGGAAACTGAGGCCCAAAAGAGGGGTGGAAGAGGTCACAAGAGGTGGAGCCAGGATTTGAACCCAGTTCAGCACAGGAGGGCAAAGAAACTTCTGTCTTCCCCTGTCAGGTTAGGGTGGTGGGAGGGCAGGAAGGAGGCCAACAGGGGCGGGCATGGCCTCTGACTGTCATCGTCACCTGGGCCCCTCTCTCTCTGAAGTCCCTGCCAAGGGGCGTGGGGAGGTGGCCAGGGGAGGACTCTGCTCAGGGCAGCCTGCCCCTCCCCCAGCCCAGAGAGCTGAGCACAGAGGGACAGAGGCCCCCAGAAATGTCGTTCCCTGGACGCAGGCCCCAGGCCCTGGCCTCCCTCTGCTGCTGCGTTCTGGTCCTGGCCTGTGTTGTGGGTGAGGAAGAGCCGGAGGTGGGGTGTGGAGACCCCACAGCAGCTGGGGTGTGAGTGTGAGCGACTCCGAGGCGTGCAGATCTGTATGCGTGTCTGGGAGTCTGTGTTGGGGGTGGCCGTGTTTGAAAAGTGTGTGCACGGGGTTGGTACAGATGACACTGGTCATGAATTTTGCACTTGTGTCTGTGTCAGCAAAAGAGTATGCAGGAGAGGTAAACGTGTATGTGTGAACATTGTATGCTTGGGGGCACGTGTGTGTCTTTAGTGGGTATTTACGCAAAAGATTTGAGGGTTAGCGGGTGGGAGAGTGTCTGTGTGTACCGCTGTGTCTGTCTGGGTTCTGCACGTGCAGTTCTTAAGTTTTGTGGTTTTGGCTGTGCCACGAGGTATGTGGGATCTTAGTTCCCTGACCAGGGATGGAACCTGTGCCCCCTGTATTGGAAGCGCAGAGTCTTAACCACTGGACTAAGCAAGGAAGTCCCTCCGCACATGCATTTAAGATATCACTATGTACACAGTGCCTCCAATGTGCCGGAAACTGGTTCTCCGTGTTAACCCTGAACTCTCACAATAACCCCATAAGCTAGGTCCTATCCCGAGCCCATTCTACAGAAGGGGAAACTGAGTCTTGAAGAGGTTAAGTCGTTGACCAAGGGCACCCCACTGGCCACATGGGTGTTTCCGTACATGCCTATAAACATGTACCCGGGTGATGCTGGTCTCTAGGTGAGGCTTTGCCCAGGAGCGGGGGTGCCGGACAGACAGGTGTTCCTGGTGGAACCCCTGGCCCACCAGCCTGACACACGGCTTTGCCAACTTCTGTCCACGGGGACATCCTTCACTGCCCACGGAGGTCATTCAGACTGTGTGGGTGGGGTCACAGGAGAACAGAGGAGGCAGCAAGATCAGCTAGCGAGGAAGGCATGGGGGGACAAGGGTTACAGGCTGCGGGAGGGGACGACAGGCAGATGCAGGGCTGATGGGGGTCCCGGGCACAGCGGGTGAAAGGAGATGACCTGTGGTTGAAGGAGGCCGAGGGGGTCAGAGGAACATAGAAGGCGGTGAGCGGACACCAGGAGTGACAGTGAGCATGGAGGGAAAGCGAGAGGGACAGGCTCAGGGGCCCGGTCGTCCAAGTTGTCCTCTGGTCCCACCTAGCACGCCAGCAAGAAGAGCCTGAGGGGACCCTGAGCCCCCCACCAGGGCCGGCCAGTACTTCCCAGAGCCAGATTCCAGGCAAAGTGAAGGAGCAAGAAGGGCCGAAGAGGACCCTGAGCCCCCCGCCAGCGCCAGCCAGGAGTTCCTGGAGCCTGGTTCCAGGCAAGGTGAAGGAATGGGTGGAACCGCTGGTGAACAGGACCAGAGAGAAGTGGAAGTGGTTCTGGTGAGTGTGTGCAGAAGGGGGCTGGGGGCCTGATTCTCGGGTGGGGGGGGGCGGGCTAGGGGGCCTGGATCCTGGGTCTGACGGAGGAGGGGCTGGGGGCTGGACTCCAGGGGGTCTGGGGGAGGAGGAACTGTGCCCAAACTCCAGGATTCCCAGGAGCAGGAATCCCAGGAGCCCTGGGTGGGGCAGGGCTGTGACGCTGGGTCTGAGAAGGGTGGAGGGTAAGTGTTGAGAGCAGGGGCTCCTGGGTCAAAGGGAGGAATGGGTGAACACAGCAGAAGTCTTGGGGGCTATCTGCGGTCTCCACTGTGAATCCCCTCCCTTCCAGGGGCCCCACGGCCTTCCGGGGCTTCATGGAGACCTACTACGATGACCACCTGAAGGACCTGGGCTCTCGCGCCCAGGCCTGGCTCCGCAGTTCCAAGGATAGCCTCCTGAACAAGGCCCACAGTCTGTGTCCTCAGCTGCTCTGCAGGCCCAGCGACCAAAATTAAAGCGTCACACCCTCTGCAATAAACAAGTTCTGTGTGTGTTCCTGTCCCAGTCCCAGTCCCTCCTGGCTTCGCCAGAGATAATCCCCCATCCCCCTCCGGAGGTTAAGGGGTGGAGGAAGTGACACGTGGCGAGGGAGCAACAGGAGGTGGGGGTGGGGAGGGGAAGGACTGGGAGGCCCAGAGGGATGACTCCACCCCGCCCCCAGTGCTAGACCCACCCCTGCCAGCTTATGGGGGGCAGAGGACTCCAGGCTTCTCGGTTTGGGGTGGAGGGTGAAGGCTGGAGAGCAGTTAGCAAGCCCCCCACCCCTGCCAGCCGCCCCTCCTTCAGAGCTCTACCTTCCCCTCCCACGCGTTGGAGACCCCAGACCTGATGCCTTGTGGGCACCCAGAACCCCTGACCCCTCCACAGCCCCCCATTCAACCTGTTTCCCTCTCTGTCCCCACGCCACCTCCCCCCAACTCTCCCCCTCCCACCCCTGCAGTCCTGTTGGCCAGGACTTTGGCCGAGGTGTCCAGGTGGGGGTGGGGGTGGAGGGGTGGATCTCAAGAGCTATAAAGCCTTTCTCTGCCCATTTGGAACTGCTGAGGACAGCCGCCAGAGTCTGGTAAGAGAGGGGACAGAAATGGGGGGCAGGGGACAGCAGGAATGGGCCAAGATTGTTAAATCAGAAACTGCAAAAGTCAAGATATTAGATTCCAGGGAACTCCCTGGATGTCCACTGGTTAAGACTCCGAGTGCCCAATGCAGGGGGCACGAGTTCGATCCCTGGTTGGGGAACAAAGATTCCGCATGCTGCTTGGCTCAGCCTTAAAAAAAAAAAAAGAAAAGAAAAGTTAGTTCCAGTTTTAGAATTCTCTGGTGGTCCAGTGGTTAGGACTGGGCACCTTCATAGCTGGGGGCCTGGGTTCTGTGCTGGGTGTGAGAACTTAAATCTCACAAGCCGAGCATGTGGCATGGCTGGGGTTAAAAAAAAAAAGAAGAAGAAGAAGAGTCATGGAATTTAAAAACTGAAGAATGTCTGTGTGTGCTGATCCTCCTCCTGTCAGATGTCAACCTCCACGTCGCAGTCTCCAAAACGTGGAGGGTGATGTGATGGGTGGAGGGTGATGTGGTGGACTGAGCCCTGTGTCCCCTAGAGTGACTCCCTCCCAGGGCTGGGATCAAGATGACTTTGGAATGTGGGTAGAGCAGGGCCCAGAGCAGAGGAAACTCACTCATCCAAGTGGTGGTTCTTAACCCAGACTGTGGCACGCGGCCCTGTACTGACTGGGTCTTAACATAAATGCCACCCCACTGTTGAGGGTTTCCGGGGCTACACAGCACACCCCCTGCATTCCAGAGCACTTATCAGAGGGAGATAGGCACTATACTTCATTCATTTGATGTTTGCTGCTTGCATTTCTCTCTCATGTTGGCTTTCTGAGGGCAAGGGCCACTGTGTTCACGGCTGGGCCCAGAACTGCGCCTGGCACACAGTAGGTGAAGAAACACTTCTTGAATGAATGAGTGTTAGAATTAAGATTTTGCAGGGAATTCTCTGGCTGTCCAGTGGTTAGGACTAGGCGCTTTCACTGCCGGGCCTGGGTTCAGTCCCTAGTCGGGGAACTAAGACCCCACAAGCCATGCAGAGCAAGAGAAAAAAAAAAACAAAGAATTAAGATGTTACAATCAGCAAGCAGGAGTAGCATCAGAGAATATTAGGAAGTGAGGCTCAAGTCATTAGGAACTTGACTCAGGCAGGGAGGAAGGGGAGAGGGGGTCCTAGGCCGGTATCCCTGAGGCCCGGAGACCCCAGGACCAGATGCCTCCCATGGCCCTGCCCCTACCTGCCTCAGTGTTCCAGGTCTCCTGACGCCATGGGCACGAGATACTTCCTGGTCGGGTTTCTCATCCTCCTGGTGTTGGGGTTCGGTGAGTGGGGTTGAGTGGGGTCTGAAGGGGAGGTGGGGATGCCAGGAGGGGGAGGAGCCCCGAGCATCCTCCCGGTCCGTTCTTGTCTCGCCCTGCCCCCTGCCCATCCCTCTCCTTCCCCCTTTTATTCTCCTCCTGCTGCAGGCCCCTCAGCTCCCCTAACGCACTCTCCTCCTGCAGAGGCCCAAGGGGCCCATGTTCCCCAGCAAGACGAGGCCTCCAGCCCTGCCCTGCTCACCCAGGTGCAGGAGTCCCTCTTAGGTTACTGGGATACAGCCAAGGCAGCCGCCCAGAAGCTGTACAAGAAGACATACCTGCCCACCGTGGATGAGAAAATCAGGTATCACCTGCCTCCCACCCACACCCCCAGAGCCCAGAGTCCCAGACCCCAGCCCCTTCTCCCTCACACTCAGGAGTCCAGGTTCAAACCTGCAATCTCTCAAGGCCCAGGTGTCTCAGCTCCCAATACCTAGCTCTGGGATTCTGGGATCCCATCCCTGTCCTACTTAGGGATCCACGGCTTTGGGTTCTAATCACCTTTTCCAACAGGACCTGTGATTCTGGGCCCCCAGCCTCTCCTCCCCCAGACCCAGGAATCCAGACCCCCAGCCACCCATCCCTCAGACCCAGGAGTCCAGACCCCCAGCCACCCATCCCTCAGACCCAGGAGTCCAGACCCCCAGCCCCTCCTCCCTCAGTCCTTCTGTCCTTTCTCCCCAGGGACATATATAGCAAAAGCACGGCCGCTGTGACCACCTATGCAGGGATTATCACTGACCAGGTCTTTTCTATGCTGTCAGGAGAAGATTGACAGCTGGGCCCCCAATCACGGGGGAGTCCAGGCTCCAGCAGCCCCCTGGGTCCCCTGATCTACACCCCTCCCCACTTCCTTGCAACTCTCAGCATCCTGTTCCCAATTCTAGCCTGACTTATCAATAATAATAATAAAGCCAAGTTTATTCTTTTTGATATCGTCACTTCTCTGAGACCTCAGGGTCCACGATGGAGGAGCTGATGCCTGCCAGCCAACACTTACTGATCACCTATTCTATGTATATCTCCCTAACCTGGTCAGTGAGAATAAAGAGGTGAATAATAATAATGAATAATCATAACAACAATAATTAGAGACTGACCTGCACCGAGGTCTGGCTTTCTCATCCATTTTTTTTTGGTCATGCCATGTGGCACGTGGAATCTAGTTCCCTGACCAGGGATAAAACCTGTGCCACCTGCTGCGGAAGCACAGAGCCTGAACCAGTGGACCAACAGGGAAGTCCTAGATTTCTCATTTGTAACATGATAAATGAATCAGTTCAGTTCAGTCTCTCAGTCACATCTGACTCTGCGACCCCACGGACTGCAGCACACCAGCCTCCCTGTCCACTGCCAACTCCTGGAGTTTACTCAAACTCACATCCATTGAGTCGGTGATGCCATCCAACCATCTCATCCTGTCATCTCCTTCTCCTCCTGCCTTCAATCTTTCCCAGCATCAGGTAAATGAATACAGCTTACTTACAGTGGCCTCTGACTGTGTCTGGGGCCTGGACTGACACTTCTTAAAAATTTATTTAGTTTTAAGTGAAGGATAATTACTTTGCAATATTGTGTTGGTTTCTGCCATTCATCAACATGAATCACTGGGCTGACACTTTAAATATGCCATCGCAGAGAGGTGTTCAGTGGTGCTGTGGCAGAGGGGAGAGTGGTGCCCACGAGTCATTGCTGAGTATGGGAAGGCAGTGCCCAGGTTGGCTGGGGCCCAAGAGGGCAGATCTGTAAAAGCTGTGTTCTGTGCCAGTTCCTATACATTTGCCCCACCCCCAGTCATGTATTTATTGAGACACAACCAGGCGCTGGAGACACAGCAGGGAAAAAGACAGCCCTGCCTTCATCAGTTCAGTTTAGTCGTTCAGTCGTGTTCAACTCTTTGCAACCCCATGATCTGCAGCATGCCAGGCTTACCTGTCCATCACCAACTCCTGGAGCTTGCTCAAATTCATATCCAACTTGGTGATGCCATCCAACCATCTCATCTTCTGTTGTGCCCTTCTTCTCCTGCCTTCAATCTTTCCCAGTATTAGGAACTTTTCCAATGAGTCAATTCTTTGCATCAGGTGGCCAAAATATTGGAGTTTCAGCTTCAGCATCAGTCCTTCCAATGAATATTCAGGACTGATTTCCTTTAGGATTGACTGGTTTGATCTCCTTGCCTTCACACGGCCCCTCAAAAAGGTACTGACTGGGTCCTGACCCAGCTTCATACGGTTTTACTGATTACAGCTTGGCAGTATGCTTTTTTAGCTCTTCTTCCTAGCAATAGTAATAATGTTTCCTGAGCTCCTATTCAGGACCAGAAGCTCTGTTCCATCCTGAGCCACAAACAGAGAGGCTGAGGGGGTGGGGTGGGAGGCAGAGAGGACCCATGGAGAAGGTAACTTCAGACAGCAATGCAGGAGATGAAGAAAAGGTGAAGAAGTGAGGAAAGAGTTCAAGAGCTAGGTGCAGCCACCTTGGATAGGGCTCACAGGGAGCGTACTCTAAAGGACACAGCTGGGCTGGTCACAGGGTATGTGGAGTCACAACGAAGTGTGTTAAGGACAATTGCTGATGGGAAGTAGGGGGAGGGGAGGGGAGTATTCACTTGGATCCCAGGTCTGAGAGGATGGAAGAGGGTATCTGGGCAGTGGGGAATTACCAGCCAAAAGCACAGGGGGTGAATTAACAGCAGAGGGCCTGCAATCTAAGGGAGGATAGTGCTGGGGCCCATGGGCGGAGGGGGTGAAGGGCCCGGACTCCTGCATCTGGAAGGAGTAGAGAGTGGGTCCTGTGCCCCCAAGTCCCATGGGTCGGGCCACTGGCCTCTGAGGATGCAGGGCCTGTAGTCTGCTAACAGACTTGACATTAACTTCCGGCCAGCCTTTTCAGCTCTCTTGGGGCAATTTTCCCAGTCCTGGGGCTGGGCAGCTGTGAGTCCAGCAGAAAACAGGGGCCCAGGGGTTGTGGGAAATGCCCCCAAAGTCCCCAGGGCCTGGGAAGAACTGAAGCTGCCAAGCCCAATGGGTGATGGGGCAGGGGGGGACCCTGGATGAACAATCCCTGCTCTGTCCACTTGTTTCCCACAGACTCAAGCCAAACCAAACCACTGCCCAGGCTAGTTCTGCTTCCAACCAATCCTGGAGTACTTCCCAGACTCCTCCTTCCTTTCTCAGGCACCCACCCCCCAGCCCATTCCCTTCAGGACCCCAGGAGTCGAGGCCCCCAAACTCCTCCTCTCCCAGCATTCAGGACCCTCAATCCATTCTCCTTGGGGACCCAGAAGTTCAGGTCCTCAGCCCCCTTAGAATCTGAAATCTTAGCCTCTGGTTGGTGTCGGGCGTCCCCTAGTGGAGCACAGAATGGGTCTGATGGGTGATTCATTTAACAGGAATGGAAGTATTTACTTGGTCATTCAGTGGACATGGGGGAGGGCTTTACAAGGACCCCATCTGAGGTCACAGTGTGGCTCAGAGCCCCTGGTGTTGCAATAGATCAGGACTCTGCAGTATATGAGGATGTTGGGGCGTCTAGTGCTGAAAGCAGAGATGGGGTAACAGTGAAACTGGAGAAGATGAAGCTTCAAGGCCCCTCACTTGCCTGGGCTTTCTTTGGTTCTCTATTTAAATTTGTACACATGATTTTGCACTTCTAAAAAAAGAGGTTCACAGGTACTTCCCCGGTGGTCCAGTGGTTAAGAATTTGTCTTCGGGAGAAGGAAATGGCAATCCACTCCGGTATTCCTGCCTGAGAAATCCCGTGGACAGAGGGGCCTGGAGGGCTACGGTCCATGGGGTTCCAAAGAGTTAGATGTGACTTAGTGATTAAATCAGAGAAGGAAATGGCAACCCACTCCAGTATTCTTGCCTGGAGAATCCCATGGACAGAGGAGCCTGGTGGGCTGCTGTCCATGGGGTCGTACAGAGTTGTACATGACTGAAGCGACTTAGCATGCATGCAAAGTAAATATTTAGAAACATTTATGGCAATCTGGCTTCCTATGAGACCCAGATGCAAATCCAGGAGCTGCTACTGAGTGATCCTGAACAAGCTAATACCTGAGCTGCTACCTTTTTAGAATAAAGATGATCCTTTCAGCAGCAGAGGCAAGGATTAAAGAACTAACACAATTTGAACACTAGGGAAGGAAGGGCAAGAAGAAAGTGGAAGTGAAGTAAGAAGACACATGAAGTAAAGCTATAGGAAGATGTGATAGACAAAAACACAGCTCAGAGCAGCCCTTGGCAGTTTATCTGTATGGCTCCCCATCTCATTTCTCATAGGTCAAGGTTCATATCCCAGGATATAACTACTCAGAATTTACGATAGCATCATCTTTCCCTTGACAGTCACCCAGGAAGCCTAAAGCAAGGTCTGAAAATGTGTTTTTTCAGACAAGTTTTAAAGTAGTATGGCAAGTTGGCCTGGATAGGCTCAGCTTACAGGCTTCCCAGGTAGCTCAGTTGGTGGGGAATCCACCTGCAACGCGGGAGACCCTGGTTTGATTCCTGGGTCGGGAAGATCCGCTGGGGAAGGGATAGGCTACCCCAAAAAAAAAAAAAAGAATTTGTCTTCCAACGCAGGGGACATGCGTTCAATCGCTGGTGGGGGAACTAAGATCCCACATGCCTCAGGGCAACTAAGCCCATGCGCCACAAACTAGAGAGAAGCCCGTGCCACAGTGAAGATCCCAGGTGCGGCAAATAAGACTCATAATTTTTTTAAAAAGCCCACAAAATCTCCATCTGCCCATCTTCTGGGAGACTTCATCAGTATGCTCATTCCATCTCTAGACTTGAAGAATAGGCCTCCAGTTTTACAGAATCGTTACTATCGTTAGTATCTGTACTAGAAGGGGACAAGGCAAGAAGTTTTCTAAGGTTTCTCCTTCTCCTTGTGTCGGTTCACAGAGGTAAGTCATTCACCTTCTGCACTCAAGAGTTTCATCCTTTCACTCAGCAGTCATGCCCTGGGACAGAGCTGGAAACATGACCATGCGGTGACCATGATCAAGACACACCCATCTCTGTTAGTGAGGACACAAAGTGGGCAGGGACGGGGTCGGGGAGTCCAGGGATCCAGGAGGTCTGGGAGGCCGTGCCCTGCCCAGTCTGGGAGCTCAGGAGGGTTTCCTGGAGGACGGATAATACTTTAGAGCTGAGGCCTCGAGGAAAGTGGAGCATGTAGTTAGTAAAATGTTAAATAAATATTTAAAATATCTCAATGCAAAGCCTGCTCTCCTTTCCAGACCATATGTAAAGTTCATAACCACAGTGCTTGATACTGATCACTTACTAAGGCCCACACTAAGTGAGGACGGGGGCCAGGTGCTTTACATTCTTGTACAGAGGGAAAAAATGAAGCCCAAAGAGAGAGGTCAGTTGTCCACGATCATTTAGCCGCTCCGCAGCACAGCCAGGGTTTGAACCCAGGTCAGACTTCCACCCAATTCACTGGTGAAGGTTTCACAACTGCTAAGTCTTCTGTCCTCTCTGGGCCTCTATTACTCCTTCCTTGGGCCAAGGGTCTCTCAACACGTATCCGGAACTGTAGCAAGTTATTGAAAAAGCATGGAGCTCTTCGAGCCCTTGAAGCGGAGTCCACAGAGGCAGGCTTCGCTGGAATGCAAAGACCACGAGGGCTGCGTGCCTGCGCATTAAACTAAGGCAGCCCCAAGGCTTAGGGAGGGGCCGAGAGGGTTCAGTTAGGAAGTGTGGTGGCGTGAGGATGCTGAAATAGTAACTAAACACAAAGGGCTATAACCTAGGGAGACTTGTCAGAGGAAAAGAAGAGAGGTCAGAAAGCGAGGCCACCAACCAAAGGTCCTGTCCTCCGAGTCTTGGGTTCGGAGGGCAGGACAGTTCCTTTAACGCAGGAGAGGTGTGGTTCAAGCGGAGAGGGTCTATGCGTTTACGGTGGCCGGGAAAGCTCATGAAAGTTGAAACGAAAAGGATTTAAAGAATCCGCAGGGCGAAGCGGACAGAATGACCCAGGAGGCTCACACAACTGAAAGGGGCGGGGTTATGTGAGAGGGGCAGAAAGAAGGGAGGCTGTGGCAAGCGTACCTGTTTCCCATGCAAGTCCTGGGAGCTCGGGGCACGCAAGGTGTCTACTGTTTGCTGTTGTTTGGGCTATTTCAAATCCTTAAAGATGATGCTGTGAAAGTGCTGCACTCAATATGTCAGCAAATTTGGAAAACAGTAGTGGTCACAGGACTGGAAAAGGTCAGTTTTCATTCCAATCCCAAAGAAAGGCAATGCCAAAGAGTGCTCAAATTACCTCACAATTGCACTCATCTCACACGCTAGTAAAGTAATGCTCAAAATTCTCCAAGCCAGGCTTCAGCAGTATGTGAACCGTGAACTTCCAGATGTTCAAGCTGGTTTTAGAAAAGGCAGAGGAACCAGAGATCAAATTGCCAACATCCTCTGGATCATTGAAAAAGGAAGAGAGTTCAAAAAAAAACCATCTATTTCTGCTTTATTGACTATGCCAAAGCCTTTGACTGTGTGGATCACAATAAACTGTGGAAAATTCTGAAAGAGATGGGAATACCAGACCACCTGACCTGCCTCTTGAGAAACCTGTATGCAGGTCAGGAAGCAACAGTTAGAAATGGACATGGAACAACAGACTGGTTTCAAATAGGAAAAGGAGTACGTCAAGGCTGTATATTGTCACCCTGCTTATTTAACTTATATGCAGAGTACATCATGAGAAGCGCTGGGCTGGATGACGCACAAGCTGGAATCAAGATTGCAGGGAGAAATATCAATAACCTCAGATATGCAGATGACACCACCCTTATGGCAGAAAGTGAAGAAGTACTAAAGAGCCTCTTGATGAAAGTGAAAAAGGAGAGTGAAAAAGTTGGCTTAAAGCTCAACATTCAGAAAACTAAGATCATGGCATCCGGTCCCATCACTTCATGGCAAATAGATGGGGAAACAGTGGAAACAGTGAGAGACATTTTTTGGGGGGAGGGCCTCCAAAATCACTGCAGATGGTGACTGCAGCCATGAAATTAAAAGACGCTTACTCCTTGGAAGGAAAGTTATGACCAACCTAGACAGCATATTAAAAAGCAGAGACATTACTTTGCCAACAAAGGTCCGTCTAGTCAAGGCTATGGTTTTTCCAGTAGTCATGTATGGTTGTGAGAGTTGGACTATAAAGAAAGCTGAGCGCTGAAGAATTGATGCTTTTGAATTGTGGTGTTGGAGAAGACTCTTCAGAGTCCCTTGGGCTGCAAGGAGATCCAACCAGTCCATCCTAAAGGAGATCAGTCCTGGGTGTTCATCGGAAGGACTGATGTTGAAGCTGGAACTCCAATACTTTGGCCACCTGATGCGAAGAGCTGACTCATTAGAAAACACCCTGATGCTGGGAAAGATTGAGGGCAGTAGGAGAAGGGGACGACAGAGGACGAGATGGTTGGATGGCATCACTGACTCGATGGACATGAGTTTGGGTAGGCTCTGGGAGTTGGTGTTGGACAGGGAGGCCTGGCGTGCTGCGGTTCATGGGGTCGCAAAGAGTCGGTCACGACTGAGCGACTGAACTGAACTGAGTCGCTAAGTCGTGTCTGACTCTTTGCGACTCCATGAACTGTATAGTCCGCCAGGTTTCTCTACCCACGGGATTTCCCAGGCAAGAAAACTGGAGCAGGTTGCCACTTCCTTCTCCAGGGGAATCTTCCCTACCCCGGGATCGAACCTTTATCTCCTACTTGGCAGGCGGACTCTTCACCACTGAGCCACGTGGGAAGCCCGAGGGTATCTACTAGGTGGAAACAAACGCGGCAAGATTAGAGTACGGTGGCCCGATTGGCCCTTTCATAGCCGGAAGAGGCTCCCGAGAGGCGTGGCTGAGGCGCTCTTGAGGGATAGATACGGTGGCCGGCGGGTCGGGCAAACGTGAAATCTCGCGCGATCGCGCTGGAGCCGTCCAGGACGGGGCGGTCCTGGCGGCGGGGGCGGGGACCCGGAGCGGGAAGATGGCGGCGGCGCAGGAGGCGGACGGGGCTGGCAGCGCCGTAGTGGCGGCCGGGGGAGGCAGCTCCGGTCAGGTACGGAGGCCGAGAGGGGCCTGAGGGGTTCTTCCCCACCCGGGGGGCCTCCCACGGGGCGTGTCCTGCCTCTTTTCACATAATCGTGTGCTCTGAGGGGTCCTTGCCCAGAGGGACCTTGAATACCGGGCCCAGGCGGAGCCGGGCAGCCTGGGAGGCCGGACAGTGCGGGGAGCGGGGCCCTGTTGCGCGCCGGGTCCCCTTCATACTCGCGCCGGGCGGCCACCAGGCTCACTGCTCGAGCCGAGGAGACAGGGGCGCGGAGGGGCGCAGACTTGTACCCAGACTCCTTGGGTTCTCGACTCCGCGGTTCCAGGCTCCCGGATCGTTCCTAGAGTGGGCTGGCGTTCACGGCATGCTCTAGGTGTGGGCAGTGATTGATTATTTTGGAGTTTTCTAACTCTGGGAAAGTCAGGTAATCATCGTGGTGAAAGGCACGCGCTGTGGCGACCGACAGACCCATTTTACAGACAGGAATCCAAGGAACAGACTAAGGCGCTTACAGAAGGTCATCTAGGTTAGGTTTGGGATCTGTTCCCTGTAGAACTTACCGGCCGTTGCTGAAGCAGGGTGGTCGAGACAGAGATGGGTTTACTTTCAGCGTACATGAGTCCTATGGGGAAATTAATCCTGGCACTGACTCTTGACCCATTGCCACTTCAGCTAAACAGGCTGTGGAACATACTAGTTAGGGCAGCCACCCTTCAAATGTTTAGGGAGTCGATGCAGTGACAACGGAGGTTCTGTCGTCCCACCCACTGGGATGTCACTGACATGTGGGAGGCAGAACAGGGGAGAGGAGCGCAGGTTGTGAGAAGAGAACAAATCTGAAGCTGACTCTGGGTGTGACCTTGGGCAAGTTCCTTTCCCCCCTTCATTTCTCCAGTGGTAAATGGAGGGGTTGGACAGGAGGACCAGCCCTGTGAGAGCCCTGCTCTCTCTTCTCCTAGCCACGAGGGTGTCTCTAACCATGTCCCTTCATCAGTGGAGTGAGAGAGAAGACAGGAGTATAAAGAAGTATAATCCTGGAGTGACAAGGGTGGTGACCAAAAAAATCCATGTCAGGGACTGAGGGAGCCCAGAGGAGGGGCAAATAATATCACCTGGGGAGGACACTAGGGTGAGATTTGTATGACAGAGCCAACCTTCCTGGTCTGGATCTTTTCAGCATCTTCAACCCGGGCCTGGCCCCAAGAGTAGTCCTAGGAAATGTTTCTCCCTGTCTTCAGGGGCTTCCCAGTTTCACTGAAAGAAGGCCTTTCCCTCTCCTGAGTTTCTGTTGATTATTGCCTGGGGGGTGTTCAGAGAGACTAGGGCTCAGTTTGCCCTGATTGTCCTGAGCTTACAGAAACCCACCCCCACTCCACCCCCCACAAGATCTCTTGTCCGACTTCTATCCAGAGTCTTTCAAGATTTATCCCTTTGCTTTCAGGATTAAGTACAAATTCTTTGGCAGACCGAGGCCTTGCGTGATCTGCCTTTTTTCCCTCAGACTCGACTGGGATTTCTCAGCTTCAGCACTGTTGACATTTGGGGTTGGACAGTTCATGGTAGGCGCTGTCCTGTGTTTTGTGTGATCTTTAGCAGCATCACTGGCCTCTACACATTGGATGTCAGTAACACACACGTCCCTCCCCCGTTGTGACAACCAAAAACATCTCCAGGTGTTGCTAAATGTCCCCTGGAGGGAGTGGCAGTGGGGGGGGAGGCAAAATTGTCCCTGCCTGAGTCCCTGGACAAGAGCAGCATCAGCCACTGTGAAGATCTTACTATGAAACGAGGCACATGCCTCGCTCTCTCTTCTCCTAGCCTTTGCACAGGTTTCTCCCATCTTTACCTGATGGATCCTTATTAGTCCTGGATATCTCAGGTATTCTCTCCCCGAGGAGCCTCTCTGACCCTCTCACACTGGGTCAGGGCTCCCACTGTCCCTGGGCTGCCTGGTGCCAGCCCTGTCCACCCTGGGTTGTCACTGTCTCCTCCTGTGGACTGGGAGCCCCTGGAGGGCGGAACGGGAACTGCCTGGGTCAGCGCTGTGTCCCCAGCACCGCCCAGCTTAGGGGTGGGCACGGAGCAGGCACTCGGCACCTGTGGGATGAATGGGTCTTGAGGCAGAGGCCAGGCTGAGGTGGAATTCCCAGTGTGGATCCAGGCAGTCAGAGGATGCCCCGAGTTCCCCCGAGCCCCAGCCCCGTCTCAGGGCCTCCGCTGCTTCCTGGGGCCCTTCATGGGTGCTCTGGGGGTGGTGTGAGACTGGGCACGCGGGTCCCAGAGCCGGAACTATGTCTTAGTCACTGCTGTGCCCTCAGCCTCCGCTGCTGCCCTCGCCTGGCCCCTGGGCGGGCCCTCAGCGATCTCCTGCTCCAGCCAGCCTGCCCCTCCTTCAGCCAGGGCCTCAGACACCAGCCCACAGCTCTAATAACCATCCCTGCAGCTGATGTGGGTTGAGTCCCCACTGCCTGTTAGTCCCCATGCTGATACTGGGAATCGGCTGTGAACAAACAGAGGCTGTGCACTCTTGGAGCCCAGGTATTTGTTGAGGACTGGGGGGCGGGGTGGAGTTAGGGACAGGGACAGTGAATAAGAGAAATAAGAAAGTTTATCCAGATAAGAACATATATAAGAAAAACATAGAGCAGCTTGGGTGGTGGTAAGTGCCGTGGCCAGAGCTAAAGCTGGGGAGGAACATAGGAAGTGAGGGTTGGGTAAGAGGGTTGTAACTTAAATACAGTGGTCTGGGAAGGGCTTTCTGAGGAGGTGACGTTTGAACAAGGATCTACCGGAGATGAGGGAGGGAGTCACACGGACAGTGGGGGAAAGCCCTTCAAGTGAAGAGAACACCCAGTGCAAAGGCCCGGAGGCAGAAGAGGCCTGGGGTGATGAGGGAACAGTGGGGAGGCTGGCCTGTCTGGAGCAAGTGACTGAGGGGAGGCGGGTGAGAGCAGACAGGCATGGAGGATCGTGCCAGGCCCCAGAGGTCCATGGTGACCGCTTTGCCTTTACTGTGAGAGGAGTGGGAGCCGCGAGAGGGTTACCTTTTTACTGAGGTGTAGACACCTGTGGTCAGTGCGGAATTCAGAAGCTTTCTGTACCTTTCTGCAGTTGTGCAATGCAGTCACTGCCCCAGTGTAGTCTGAGAATGTTCCCAGCCTCTAAGAGTGCTCCCTGGTTCCCTTCTGCATGTTCTCTGCCCCAGCGGTGGTCCTTTTTTATGGCTCAGTAGCATTCCATTGTGCCGATCCAGCATGGGTCACTCATCAAAAGACTTGTTTGTGGGTTGCTTCTGGCTTTATGTATAACACTGCTATGAACATTTGCATGTAAGCTTTTGCATGGACCCATGTTCTGAATTCTCTTGGGCAGAGACCTTCGAGTGGGATTGCTGACTTGGTTGGCGGGGGCACACTTAGCTTTTAAGTATCTTCAGGATTTTCCAAAGCAGCAGCTGTGTCCCCATCAGCAGCGTACAGCTCTTCAGTTTCTCCACATCCACACCAGCACTTGTGCTTGTCCCTCTTTCTGATTACAGCCATCCTAGTGATTTGGTTTCCCTTTGCATTTCCCTGGGAGGGTTTCCAGGCCAGCTTGTCCACCATCATGGGTAAGATAACAGACCTGGGAGCCAGCTGGGTGCTAAGGTGCTCGGTGTCTGACTCTTTGCAGCCCTAGGGCTCCTCTGTCCATGGGATTTTCCGGGAAAGAATACTAGAATGGGTTGCCATTTGCTACTCCAGGGGATCGTCCCAACCCAGGGATCAAACCCATGTCTCTTGTGTCTCCTGCACTGGCAGGTGGGTTTTTTTACCACTAGCGTCACCTGGGAAGCCAGCCAGACATGGGTTCAAATCCTTGCCTGACTTCAGCCTTCCTTTTCTTGACCCGGAATCAGCCCAGACCTGCTGGAAAACCTTGCCCCCTTTTCCCAACCCCTACCCTGTGTCTCCAGGAGCAAGGCTAGCCCTGAACTCTGCACTATGCCTGTTTGACCTTGCCCGCCCCATGGTCAAGGCTTTGCCCACGCCTTTTCTCTCCCTCAGATGCCCTTCACCCAGACGTCAAAGACAGCTTCTTAGGAGGCCTCCCCGACTACCCGGCCACCCCTTTGTCATCACCCGCTCTGCTTGTTTCCTCCGGAACACATCCCCATTTAGCATTGTTAATTATCCTGTTTACTTTTCTTCCGGCGTGCTTCCCCCTAGACCCCGAGCTCCGGGAGGGCAGGGCCCAGAGCTGTGTGGCCAGCACTGACCCCACCACCCAGCACCAGGCCTGGTGCTTGGGAGGTAACTTCTTTTGACATGCGAAAGAAATCTTTTCTGCCCTAAGTGTATGGTATTATCACAGCCTGGCCCTTGGTCAGAGAGGTGAAGTGTCAGTGAGGGGAAGTGACACGCCCAAGATCTCACAGCCGGGAACTGTGGGACCAGACTGCAGCCTGGGTCTCTTGGACTCCAGAGCCTCCACCTTTGACCCCAGCGCTGGGTGCTGCCCCCCACTTCCGGGAGGTGAAAGGAGAGCACTCTCACTGGTGAAGGGGCCCGGAAATGACAAGTGATGCGCTTAACAAACACTGGCCTCGGCTTCGTGGCAGCCTCATCTGGCTGTGGGGGCCTCTGTCTTCCGCTCTCGGGGGCATTTGCAGCTGACCGAAGGCAGAGGAGCAGGTTTGGGGCGGGAGGGAGAGAACTGGGGGAGCCCAGGAACAGGTAGACTTGAGCGGCTTGGGTGTTCAGGGCAGGCCTTTGAGGCAGCATTGGTTGATTCTCCAGGTGTTTATCGAGCCCCTGCTCTCTGCCAGCGCTGGGCGGGGCAGTGCACCCACCTAAAAGCGATGGTGACCGTCCTGGTCCTCTTCTTAAAAGCTGGGGGGTGAAGGGACAGCTATCGGGAGGGAATAGGGCAGGACAGGGGAGCCAGCAGGTGCAAAGAGCAGGGCAGGAAGAATATCTCAGGCCCTTCCACTCTGACATCATGACATTCTCTGCTTCTGAGCTTCTCTGTATTTCTTTTTTAAAAAACTTATTTAGTTTTGGCGGTGCCGGGTCTTGGTTGCTACGCGTGGGCTTTCTCCAGTTGTGATGAGCAGGGGCTGCTCTTCAGTTGCTATGTCAGGGCATCTCACTGTAGTGGCTTCTTTTGTTGCCGAGCTCGAGCTCTAGGGCACTCAGGCTTTAGTTGCTTCTGGGCATGTGGCATCTTCCAGGGTCAGGGATCGAACCGGTGTCCCTTGCATTGCAAGGCGGATTCTTAACCACTGGAACACGAGGGAAGCCCCTGAGCTTGTTTCTGAGTGAAGACTCTGTCTTTGGGCAGCCCTGCCTGACTCCCTGGCCTGCCCACACCCCTGTCATCCTGCCGTCATCCTTCCTGAGTGACCCAGACACGTGGTGGCTTAGGCTCCCCGAGCTTCGTTTGCCCGACTGCCAGGTGGAGATGTTGCTAGTTCCGGCCTCACAGGTGGTCTGAGCCATGTCCAGGTCACGCACGTCCGCCTGTTTCACGCTCTGGTTGTGGTTGTGTTTCTCTGTGTCTGTCTCACTTGCTGGATGGACCCAGAGCCCTTGGAGGGAGGGGGCCCCCCACAGGGCTGGCCACAGAGGAGGATCGTGACTTGTTTGCATAGGGAAGGACCTTTCCGATAAACACCAGCCTTGCACAATCTGACACCTGCCTCCTGACCCCTTCTGCACTGTCCCCGGTGGGCACCTCGAATCCTGGGAGCATGCTGGCCCCCGGGGCACTGGCCCGTCCTCAGAGTCAGACTGTCTCTCATGTTCACGTGTCCACCTGCTGCTTCCCTCATTGCCTGCCCTGCACCGGCTGACTGGTTGTAATTTAGGGCTCAGCTCTGGTGTCCCCTCCTCCAGGACTGCTCCCTGACCCCCAGGCTGGGCCCCGCGCCCCCTCTGTGCTCCGCCCTTGCTGGGCCTCAGCACACCGTGGTACCTACAACAGCCTTGGTGCGTCAGGATGCGTCCTCCGTCCTCACTCTGGCCTCTGTCCCCGCAGGTGACCAGCAATGGCAGCGTTGGGAGGGACCCGCCGGCAGAGACCCAGCCCCAGAACCCACCGCCCCAGCCAGCCCCCAACGCCTGGCAGGTCATCAAGGGTGTGCTGTTCAGGTGAGCGGATGCGGCTTTGGTGTTGTTCACTGACAAAAGGTCAAATAAGGAAAGCATAAAGAGGGAGTCCTCTGGCAGTCCAGTGGTTAGGACTCTGCTTCTGCTGCCAGGGGTGAGAGTTCAGTCCCTGGTCAGGGAACTAAGATCCCGCAAGCCTTGTGGTATGACCAAACAAACAAAATTTTAAAAAAGAGGAAAGAATCACTGAGAATGACCATCATCACTGTATTGATGGAGACCCTTTCTGTTTTTTCATAATTCTGGAGGCTGAAGTCTTGAGATTGAGGTGTCAGGCTGTCTCGTTTCCTCTGAGGCCTCTTTCCTTGGCTCGTAGCTGGCTGTCTTCCTGTGCCTTCACCAGGGCTTTCCTCTGCCTGCGTGTCTGTGTCCTAATCTGCCCTTTGTATGTGGGCAGCAGTCTTGTGGGATTAGGGCCCACCCTGAGTAATGACCTCACTCAGCCTTAATCACCTCTTCAAAGGCCCCGTCTGCCCATACTGTCACTGAGATACTGAGGGTTAGGACTGCAACACGTGAACATGGGGTGGGGTGGGGTGGGGACACAATTCAGCCACAACATTTGCATTACATAAAATTTACCATTTTAACTTTTTTTTTTCTGGCCGCACCGCAAGGCACATGGGATCTTAGTTCCCCGACCAGGGATGGAACCCATGCTCCCTGCATTGGAAACCCAGAGTGGTAACCACTGGACTGCCGGGGAGGTCCCATTTAACTATCCTTAAGTGTACCATTCAATGGCATTTGGTATATTGATATTGTGGTGCAACCATCAGACCATCTATCTGCAGAACTTTGTCATCTTCCCCAAACTGAAACTCTGTGGGCTTCCCAGGTGGCTCAGTGGTATAGAATCTGCCTGCCAGTGTAGGAGATGCAAGAAACGTGGGTTTGTGGCTCAGACAGTAAAAGCAATGTAGGAGACCCAGGTTCAATCCCTGGGTTGGGAAGATTCCCCAGAGAAGGAAATGGCAACCCACTTCAGTACTCTTCCATGGATGGAGGAACCTCATAGGCTACAGTCCATGGGATTGCAAAGAGTCGGACACGACTGAGCGATTTCACTTTCACTTTCTTTTCCAGTAGTCTTGCCTGGAAAATGTCTTCCCATGGAGGAGCCAGCGGGCTACAGTCCCTGGGGTCACAGAGTCGACACGACTGAGCACACACACCCCCGCTGAAATTCTGTACCCATTAAACACTGACTGCTTATCTCTCCCTCACCTGCTTCAGCCGCTAGCCACCAGCATTCTACAGTACCTTCTGATTCTATGAATTTGACTGCTCTGGGTACCTCCTGTAAGTGGAGTCATACAGGCCATCCTTTCGAAACTGGCTGGTGCGCACCCTTTTACCTGTGGATTCACATGACCATTCCCAGGTGCCAGGAGGACAGGACCTGCCTTCTGGAAGCCCAACCTCTGACCAAGCCCTGGAGCCTCTGGAAGGGCGTGGGAGGTGGGGGGGAGGAATCTCCCTGGGTGGGTTTCTTCATCCGTGGGCCCCTCCCTTGTCTTCCCTATTCACTCCCTCCTGTCCCCTTGCCCCCATGTCCAATAGCAACTCTATGGACCATAGCCTGCTAGGCTTCTCTGTCCATGGGATTTTCCAGGCAAGAATACTGGAGTCAGTTGCCATTCCCTTCTCCAGGGAATCTTCCCAACCCAGGGATTGAACCCACGTCTCTTACATCTCCTGCATTGGCAGGCAGGTTCTTTACCACTAGTGCCAACTGGGAAGCCCAGTAAGGAGTTAGAATCTTCTTATATATCAGTTTCTTCTTTGCATGTTTCAGGCAGCTAGGAATAAGGATTATTTTTATCTTTCCCTTCATTTTTACATAAGAGGTAGCCTATTTTACACAGTTCTGCACCTTGATTTTTCTCATTAACAATATATCTCAGAATCCTCTCCACATCAGTACATAAGAGAGCTTCCTTCAGATAGGCGTTCTTCATACAGACACGGTGTAGGCTTATTTCCTTCCTTAGAACCAGGCAGCACCAAGAAGCGGTCCCCGTGGCTGCCTGAGGACCTTCTCCATACGGAGTTCTTAGATGGGCTTCAGGCTTTGTGCTCAGGGGCCTGTGAACTCTCTGAAGCATCAAGCAGATTGTGAGAGTGGCCTTTTTGGGGAGGAGAGGGTAGAGTCCACGGGTTTCAGCGCCTCCTGCAACTATACCAGTGGCTACCTGGAGTAGGGGTGGGATGGGAGGGCGGTTTCATATGCTTTTTTATATACTTACAGTTTTTTCTGTGAATGTATTGATAGACTGCCTGCTTGAGGTGGGAGGGAAGCCTCTTTTATTTGCTCACTCCAGTAAGTTGAGAAGCAGTAGGTGAAGCCAGCCCTGGTATCCTCGGGCAGGGCCTCCTAGTCTGGGAGGCGGGGGTGGTGGGCTGCATCTGAGAGGGCCCGCGATGAGCAGATGGTGCACACTGGAGAGAACTGGGGATCTGGAATCCTGCAGAAAGTTTGGTCCAGCCTGCCACGTCTTACACACAGGGGCCCAGGAGCCCAGAGTGGGTGGGCCCCCTGCAGGCCACGCAGTTAAGTCAGGGCAGAGCTGCCTGTGGATGTCCTTGCTCCCACACTCTCTCTTGGCATATTTACTAAAATAAGAGCCTCTCTTGGAAGTGGAGGGGGTCCCTGGAGATCACCAGCGTCAGACCTTCCCCAGCCCTGTGCATCGGGGACCTCCTGGGGCAGCAGTGGATGGCTCACCTGAGCCGTGGCCCCTGAGACCCCAGGGCTGTGTGCCTTGTACAGGCAGAGGCAAGTCCCTGAGCCTGACCTGCCCTTCGGTGTGGTTTGGGGCTCAGCAGGGAGGTGCCCACGCACACTAGAATTCCCTTGTAGTGTTTTTCACTACAGTTTACAGTTTGTTGTATGCCTTTTTTCATATGATGAAAGTAACGGTAATAGCTGACACGTCTAAAGCATTTACTGTCGGTACCAGGCTCCATTCTAGATGATGTATATATCGTGCGTGTGTGCATATATATATCAATGCATCTAATGTTTATAAGCAACCCTACGTGATGGGTAATACTGTTGTCCCCATTTTAACTGTTGAGGAAATGGAGGCCTGGAGAGGTTGAATCCTGCCTGAGGTCGCACAGTCAGGAAGTAGCAGAGCTGGACTTTGGATACAGATATCGTAGCTTAGAGGCTGAGCACTTAACCTCACTGCTACACAGTTGAACAACGTGGGGATCAGGGATGCCTATGCTGTGAATTCACATATAGCTTAGAGTTGGCCTTCTGTGCCAGCGACTCCTCCATATTTGTGGTTCCACATCCACAGGTTCAACCATCCATGGATTATGTAGTACTGTAGTTACTACTGAAAAAGATTTGTGTGTTCAAACCCTTGTTGTTCAAGGGGCAACTGTATGGCTTTTCACACCTGTGATCAATAAGTCCTTGGCTCATTTAGTAATTACAGAGCTGCGTGTACATGAGAGCCCTGAATTAACACAATAGAATTTTCCCTCTGTCTCGTGTACTGTTCTGGATTTAGGCAGACCACGCTTCTGCAGTGTTCTGCATCCCAGATTCCTTCCTGCTCTTTGTTCATTCCTGGAGTTTGCCTTTTATCCTCATGGCCTAAAACAGATGCTGAGGATGCAGCCATCATGTCCACATTTCAGGAGGGAAGAAGAAATAAAGGAGGGATGCTCTGTCTCTTTAAGATACTTGTATAACATACTGTTTTTACATTTTACTGGCCAGGACTTCACCATGTGTCTACACCTAGCTGAAATGCTAGACTTGTAGTCTTTATTCCAGGTAGCCAAGAGGTCCAGTTAAAATTTAGGAGTTTTCTTTCTGATGGAGAAGGGGAAGATGAATACTGGGAGAAAACTAACAGTTTGCTATAGTTTTATTGTGGGGCTTTTTATTTTGTTCATTAAAAAATATTCAAAAAGCAAAAAAAAAAAAAAAAAAATTCAAAAAGCAAAGTGTAAAGAAGAAAATAAAAACCACCTAACGGTCGCCAGCATTTGTCATTACTATGTTGGAGGTGATCCTTTGGCCGCGTGGGCTTTTCTCTAGTTGCAGCGAGCCGGGGCTGCTGTTCGTTGCAGTGCACAAGCTTTTCATTGTGGTGGGTTCTCTTGTTGCAGAGCACGGGCTCTGGGGCTTGCTGGCTTTGGTAGTTGCAGTTCCTGGGCTTTAGAGCACAGGTTTATTAGTTGTGGCATACGGAGTTAGCTGTTCCTCGGCATGTGGGATTGTCCCAGACCAGGGATGGAACCTGTGACTCCTGCATTGGCAGGCGGAGTCTTTACCACTGAGCCACCAGGGAAGCCTCTGCGCAGAGTGTTTTTAAAGACAGTATTGTGTTTTGAGGCATTTTGTGCTGTTTTTGCTTACCCCAGGCCTTCCCTATTCCCCCAAAACAGGGGGTCCGTTTTAAAGTTGATTTGTGCTTTGTGCCTGTCTCTGCTTTTATGATGGTATAAAGGTGCATTACAGATTGTTGGGATTTTTTGTTTCTTTTTACTGCAGCAAAAAATGTATATAACATAAAATTTACCATTTTAACCATTTTTAGGGGTACAGTTCTATGGCTTTAAGTACATTCGCATTACTGTGCAGCCATCATTGCCAAACTTCTCCAAAACTCTTTCATCTTCCTCATCTGAAACTGTCCCCATTAGACACCAACTTCCATTTCTCTTTCCCCCAGTTCAGATTTTCTGTGGAGTTTTTTAAGTATATTACACAATATGGATGGATAACTCTATATATTTTCCTTCCCCTTGCCTTTCTCTTTTAAAAGTGTATCCTGTAAATACCTCTGCTTCATTTTCAACTCAAAGATTGTATATTATGTTTATTCAATTTTATAAATTGAGAAAATGATTCTAATATATTTGTTTTAACTAAGAAAAAAAGAATACGTGCACACAAGTATACTTTAATAAAAAGGAATAAAGAGAATATATATTTACATGTATTATGTATAAAAATTATATGTAAGAATATAGAGAATATATTGCTGTATTAAGAGTTGTAATTATGTATATAAGACTAGTGTTGGTCTTTTCTTACTATATATGTATATTTTTTTTGGCCATGAAACGAGGCTTGTAGGCTCTTAGATCCCCTACCAGGGATTGAACCCACACCCTCAGCAGTGAAAGCGCAGAGTCCTAACCACTGGACTGCCAGGGAATTCCCTACATAACTCCTCCAACTAGTTTCCAACAAGAAAGTTGGTCTGCGTAACCTAGCCCAATGTTACTAAAAATAGGGACTCACAATTCCTTACTATCTGCTCGTCCAGTTTTCAGTTGACTTGAAGTTCTGAGATGTTGCTCTCCCTAATGTCTGTGCCTCCAAAATGCTGGGATTCCAGATTCCAGGGTTCTCACACTTTGGGATCCCAGGGGACCGGGACCCGGGGTTTCCTCGTTCTGAGGTTCCAAGGGTCTGAGTCCCTGCGGCCTGTGGCCACCAGACTCCCAGTGGGAGTCAGCGCCGGGGCCCCCACACTGGCGGACACAAGCATCTGGGGTCTGTCCCAAGGCATGGCCTCTGGGGGCATCTGGTCTTCTCAGCAGCCCTGCAGCTGCCTTCTCCGGGACCCTCCTCCCTGATCAGGCCCCCAGTCAGGCCCCAGCAGGTGCTGAGTCCGGTCAGGAGTAGCCACACTGGGAAGAAGAGGACTCACCATCTGCCCTGCTTGCCTCCTCAGGATCTTCATCATCTGGGCCATCAGCAGCTGGTTCCGCCGAGGGCCGGCCCCTCAGGACCAGGCAGGCCCCGGAGGAGCCCCGCGCGTCGCCAGCCGCAACCTGTTCCCCAAAGACACTTTAATGGTAACTGCTGGCTGGGAGGCCAGACCCGGGAGAGGAAGGGGTGGGGTAGGGAGGGGGAGTGGCACGGGCAGTCAGCACGGACGCCGTCCCCGGTCACAGTCAGGTCTGTGAACAGGTCTGGGGTCAAAAGACTCTAGGTTCATCTTCAGCCTATGAAACCTGAGTCACTCAAGTGACATTACACACCCAGGAACAAAGAAATTCTTTGGGGTTTGGGCTGGTGTTCTCTCTGGGGAAGAGGGACATCGTGCAGGGGAAGCAGGTGTTCTGACCTCAACAATCTTGGCTTCTCCCGCGTTTGTGGTTCTCCAGAGCTCTGGGGTGCCAGATTTCTCGGAATTCTGGCTAGCAGGGTTACCGCTGTTGAGCTGGTCCTTATCAGGGGCCTTCCAGGTTCTGGAGAGAGAAGGCCACGGGGACGTGAGAAGGGAGTGGGTTCCGACGCCGCCTCTGCAGCGGCCCTGGGTTCTCAGTAGCCAGCCGACACTCCTGCACACCTTGACTGGGCTTTATCCATCGAAATTCTGATGAAGAAGCGCAAGAGAGGCTGAGAGGAAACATAATGCAGGGGGGTTCGGATCCTTTCTAGCCCTAAATTCTAATTGTCAGACTGGCCATTGTTAAGATTCAAGGTTGATCCCTTGGTTGGGAAGATTCCCCTGTAGAAGGATATGGCAACCCACTCCAGTATTCTTACCTGGGAAATCCCAGTGACAAGAGGGGCCTGGTGGGCCACAGTCCCTGGAGTCACAAAGAGTCGGACACGACTGAGCACGCACGCCTTCCTTCTTAGACGTCATAGGCTCAGCCCAGGACAGACGTGGTGGGGTATGAGGAAAGAGATTTATTCTACCAGCTGCCACGCTTTTCCCCACTAACCGTCCACATCCCAAATTGTTCATGTTACTGTGATGACAGCTCCTCACCTGCTCTTTTATCTGTCAACCTTCAGAGGCTCCTATGAGCAGCCCTGGCTCACTCCCCTCCGCTTCCCCTCCCGACAGAACCTGCACGTGTACATCTCCGAGCACGAGCACTTTACAGACTTCAACGCCACGTCGGCGCTCTTCTGGGAGCAGCACGACCTCGTGTACGGCGACTGGACTAGTGGCGAGAACTCAGATGGCTGCTACGAGCACTTTGCTGAGCTCGACATTCCACAGGTGGGGACGGCTTCTGGTTTCCGGCTCCACGGCTGCTGGGCCAGCACCCAGAGTGTATCCTTGAACCAGCTCCCAGGCCTGCAGTCGGGAGTCTGGGTTCCAAGCCTGGCTCTGCCCTCAGTTCACACGCTCTTGAGCACAGGTTGACCCCACGGTCTCTGGGCCTCGTTCCCTCCACTTCTCCCGGCAGATGGAGTTGGAATTGGCCTCCCACCCGCTTTCAGGGTTGTGATCTGTGGTTTAAACCAGTGAAAGATGAGTAATTGTCCCTGGAGGTGTCCAGTCAGGCAGCCTGGTTTGAAAAATACAGTTAGTGTTGATTAAGTGCTCACTGCATACTGGGCACCAGACTAGGCTGACTGGGGGGTACCTCCCAAGGCAGTGGGAACTTTTCTTTCCATTGACTAATGAGGAAGATTAGGTACAGAGAGGCCACACCCAGGGTCACACAGCCAGTGACAGTTTTGAACTCAGGCTGTCTGACTGTGAACTCTACAACAGCCCCAGGTTCCGATCCCACCTCCTCCAGGAAGCTCTCCCTGACATCAGGCTCAGGCAGAGCCCTCTCTGGGCTCCCCCACCCAAGCCTTGCCAACTCTGGGTGGAGGGGGGAGGTGGTCACTACCTGAATATGGATCTCTTTCCCCATGGGACTATGAACCCTGTGATGGTAAGGCTGGGACCATCTTGGTCACCGCTGTATTCCTAGCTCTGCTTGGCAGTGGACTGGGTGCAGAGTCTGTGACTGCTGAAGCATCAGTGAATGTGATGGCTCTGTGAATGTCCACATGTCTCTGGGGCTGCCCTTGTTCATGTCTCCCCATCAGGTGTACTCAGCTTCCTGGGGAGGAGGGGGTGTGGGCACTGTGTCTGGCTCTGTCTTGGTCTGTCTGGTAGCTGGAGGCGGTGGGGCGCATGCAGGCCTTCTGAGGCAGGTACGACAGCCCCGGCTGTGGGCTGTGGGAGGGGCGACTCCCACGGAGACTTCACGTCCAGCCCCTAGACCCCTCCCCAAGATCCCAGGAGGGCTGCGGAGTAGGAAGCCAGGCAGTGAGGACTGCTCCCAAGGACTTGGAGCTCACCCTCCTTCCCAGCTTTGTGGCAGGAGGGTGTCCAAGTTGTCCCTGATGTTGATTTAAGGAGGTGTCTGAGCAGCGATACAGAGAGGCCAGTGCCATTGGAAGAAGAATTTACTACTTACATTTCCTGGGAGGAGGGTGCCCACCACACCGTGCAGGGCCATGTGTGAAAGTGCCGGGTTTGGGTAGGAGCACTTCGAAGGGGCAAGGGGAGGCCTCGGCCGAAACCTCTATTGAGGTTTCCTCTGGACGGGCAGGCCAGGTGGGGAAACAGCTTAGGACTGGGCAGCTTGGTCACTGTGTAGGCTCTGGGCTGGAGCCGTGGTCTCTGGTCGTCTGACGCCTGCCCTGGGTGATTGAGTGCAGCCTGGGCTATGCGAGTTGGGTAAAGGGCTCGTTGCGGGTATGGACTTGGGCTTCTTGGTTTGCGTTTTAAAGGTGTCTTTGAAGACAGGCGAGTTGTTATTTCTAGGAATCAGCTAGCCCTGGGAGGAGCAGTCTCTCCCCCGCCAGATGTGAAAACAGCATAAAATATAAAAAACACAAAAATAAAAAATAAAAGGAAATAAAAAACATGGTTAGCACAGAGGTGGGCTTAAAAGACGGAAGTTGAGGACATAGTGTGGCCGAGTGACTCCCAGCTACCCATGAAGGTCAGACAGAGAGGCTCTAACGAGGTCTTGGCCACCCACAGGCAGGCGGCCCCCCTGCTTCAGGTTCCTCATCTGTGTTGAGGGGGAGGGTGGGCAGGGAGGGCGGATGAGAACAGCAGTGAAGGACCCAGGGAGGACACAGATGGTGAGAGTCAGGGCCCTGGGGGAGCCCACAGACTGGGTTTGGATCCACTTACTGCCTGTAGTCTCTCCACATGAGCCTCAGTCACCACGTCTGGAAAAGGGGATAATAACATGCCCCACTGCCTCAGGTTTACGTGCGTTGTGTGGATGTGGACTCGCCGAATCGGGCAGTTGCCATTCGCAGTGCTCAGAGCAGGGTCTGACCTTCATTGTTATACCATTTCATGAATGCAGGCCGCTGGTGTTTATTGAGTGCCTCCTCTGGGCTCGAGTGGCTATGCCCAGCGACCTCGGATACTCCTTACGGGCCTGCTGTGCCCTCCGTGCTGACCATCTGTGTCCTGCAAGTGGGCCCTGGGACTCAGCGAGGCCACACAGCTATTGTGTGCTGGAGCCCGGTTTTGAATTGGAGTCTTAACTGCAGTGTCTGACCCTCAACCCCTCAGCTACACTGCCCACCCTGAGCACTCAGAAATGGGAGTGGGGGTGGACGTCATTAGGGGCTTCAGTTTCCTTGTCCCCGTGCACCCACCTTGCAGAGTGTCCAGCAGAATGGCTCCATCTACATCCACGTCTACTTCACCAAGAGTGGCTTCCACCCAGACCCTCGGCAAAAGGCGCTGTACCGCCGGCTCGCCACAGTCCACATGTCTCGGAGTAAGTTCCTGCCCGCCCTGGGGCCCGGCCGGTGTGGCCGGACTCGAATCCCACATATCCTACTTGTCTCTGGACACCCATGGACAGGCAGGAGAAGAATCTGCTGAGAGCAGGTGGAGAAAGGGCCTTTGGAGGGGGAGGAGTTGGTGTTCACAGAAGGGGAGTGCGGGGTCAGCGGTGCACAGTGCCGGGCCTGGTAGACCAGAGGGTCCAGAGTAGTCTGTGGGTAAATGCTAGCTGGATTGAATGAGCAGAGGGAAACCGGAAGGCCCTTGGCCATCGGTTTCATCCAGTGTGATCTCCGATCATCCATGTCAGCTGCTCCTGGAATGAGTGCTGCACTGTGGGCGTCTGGGGCCTCCCTTAGGGCCGGGCGAGCCTTCCGGGCTGCGGGTTTGGGTGCGTCCTGCTTGGCTGTACTCTGAGCCTCTGTCCCCCCGCACCCACCAACACACACCTCTGAGCGGGGCCTCTCTTGATGAGGCAGGCTGGTGGGGGCCATGTCACCAGACTGGCCCCACTCTCAGCCTTGCTGGCCATCCGTCTAGTGCCAGGTGCACCCCCCGAGAATCTTGATCTGGTGAGCAAACCCCAGGACAGCCAGTGACCCCAAGAAGCCCCAGGTCAGAACTGTGGCCATTTACACAGCCTTGTACTGAAATCGAGCTTCTCTCTGCCCAGGGCCTCTTAAAATTTTTTTTGTTTTTAAATCTCTTGTTAATGAGCACATGGTTTAAAACTCATGTAAATTCAACCAGACAGCAAAACTCATCCGTCTTCTGTCCACCCCCTCTCTGGTTCCCCCAGTTTCCACTCCCCACTGGCAGCTGCTTTAGCGGTTTCTGCTCCTTAATCTCCAAGGCTCCCAGTAACAAGGCGATGCTGCAGTTTTTGGGTTTTTCTGTTCTAGACATTGTTTCTTGACTTCCTACTCTGGAAGAGGAAATCTCAACTCAGGAACATAATTTGATTAGATTGAAATTCAACATTCAAATGATCTTGAGTTTGTGGCTCTTCCTCGTCTAAACCACACAGTGTATGTGTTTATTTTCCCCTTCCTATTCTAACTTATTTTCCGTGAGGTTTTTTTTTTTTTTTTTTTTTCCGTGAGGTTAGTAATTAATTGGCATTTTTTCATCTGCTCTTTGTCTTTTGTCCTTGAGTCCACTGTCTTCTAATGGGCAGGCAGGGGACTGTCTCAACGCACTTGAGTTTCAGCAGATCTAGAGAACACACCGCCTACCTCCCACCCCCAAAGCCCCCATCCCCTTCATGTAAATGCTGTGTGCTGCACCTCGCTTTGATTCTCTTGTGCCTGCGGACTTGGTTAAGATCCCTCCAGCTGTTTTGTGTGGGACAGCGACAAATGCACTTTAATTTGCGTGGTTAAGTCTTTCCCTACTTCTTTGGGTATAAAAATAACCCAAAGGATGAGAATATTTTTGTGATCATCTACACTGGATGAAGCAAAAAACTAGTGACTGTCAGTTCTCATGGCTGAGTTGGAAAAGTCCCTGGGGTGTGCTGAGCACTGTTCTAACTAAGCAAGTGTGTCTGTGGACCATGTTCTGCAGGGTGTTCTACCCGGCTGGCTGGCAGGCTTCAGTGGAGCGCATCCTCGAAGATGTGGGCTGAGGGGGTGTGGTCTGCAGCCCCTCCCAGAAAAAAAGGTGTCCCTGCAAGTCTGGGTCACACGTGCCTGATGCCTGAGAGGTTACCTCGCACGTGACCCAGGTGGGCAGCTGCTCACCTGTCCAGTTATCCCCCATCAGTCCTGCTCAGTGCCAGCATCCCTTGTGGTTTCGTCTTTGGTGAGTGTGATCTGTGTCACTGTGTGGCCGGGTCATGTTCACGGTCAGTGCGACAGATACTGGCGTGCTCTGCAAAATAGAATCTGCAGCCTGTGAACCTGAGAAATCACTGGGGTCACCCAGGCTTGCCTCACAGCTGGGCTCTCTTAGAGCAGGGGTTCAGAGGGACATGCCAGCCCACTCCAGGGCATAGAACAAGAGTGTGGGATCGGAAAAGCCCCCTCCCCAAAGGACCAGCGATCAGGACTTTAGCAGAGTGCTGTCCCATAGAGATACAGTGCCTGCCACAGAGGTCATTTTAAGTTATCTAGTGCCCATGTTAAAAACAAAAAGACGAAAAAATGATTGTTAGTAATAATTTTATTGAGGTCAGTGTGTTGTCATTTCAGCATGTGATCAGTATAAGAAATTAACAAGATATTTTAGTCTTCTTTTTCCTGCGCTCCGTTTCAAAGTCCAGTGTGTGTTATGCTCTCATAACACATCTCCGTTTCAGTGAGCCCCATTGTTGGTGCTCAGGGTGTAGTTCTAGAAGCTTTAACTCCTGAAAAGCGGAGCTCCTTTCACCCTTCGGAAGCCAGTTCCATCTCATATCATAATCCCATCTGATGCCACCAAGTTGCAGAATGTTCTCCACCTGAGTGGAGAAGCCGCTCTCCTCTGGGACTGGCCTCTCCCTTCCTCGGACAGCCTCCCTCCCCCAGGTGTGGAGATCAGTGGAGCATGTCCCCCTGGATTCGTTCTCCAAGTTGTCCACCCTTGGGTGTTTCCTGCTTTCCCCCAACAAGTGGGGCCTAGGTCTCAAATGCCTTCCCCATTAGTAATAATAGAAGTGCTGGGATGATATTCATGGGGACGATAGGAGCAGCTGTTCCTGGGCTGAGACCCTCAGTCAATTACCACAAGAGTTTTTGAGTGTGAGCTTGTCCATAGTCTCCAGAAGCCCCCAGTTCTGAGTGGGTGGGAGGAATCTGGCCCCTGTGGTGTGTGTCAGTGTGACTCTGCCGGGACGCTTCGCTTGGCTGGGCTCTGTAGAGCAGAGAGCCCCCTCCCAGTGGTCCTGCCCAGAAAAGGCGAGGCTTTTATCCCCATTGTCAAGAGCGGGGACCGAGGCCCAAGGAGGTGACATAGCTTACCAATGGCCTCCAGCTTGTGGGAGACAGAGCCAGGGTGTGACCTCAGGGGCCCCCTCTCTTGGCTAGCTTCCTCTCCCAATTCCCCATCTCTCACTAGCCCCTGAGGGCAGGATGAAGTCTCAGACGGGCCGTATGAGGTCCCAACATAAGGAGGAGCTGAACAGTTACCCAGCTGGGGTGGAGGCGGGGCAACAAGGGTGTAAACAAGCGGCAGCCCTGTCTGTCTGGTGTGTTTTGGCAGGGCTGGGGGCAGGGTGGCAGGGAGCCCATGGCTGACCTGGCATCCACAGGAGGAAGTGAGGTCCATTCCTGCCCAGGGACTCAGCCCCACAGTACTTTCCGTGTTGGTGGCGCTTGGCCTTCTCCAGCGCTGTCGCGCCCACCTGTTTACATCCATCAATCGCGCTGCTCGTCACCATGGACCCAGCCTAGAGTGGGGGATATACCAGAGCCCAGGAGGGCCGAACCCCACCTGCAGTTCGTAGACTGGTTGAGGGGACAGACAGCAGACAAGTAAAACAAGGTGACCAGTGGGTGGTGATGGGCTTTTGTGAAGGAAACGGATATGGCAAGGAGCAGGCCTAGGCAGCCTCCTTCAGTGCAAGGGGCAGAGGGCCACATAACCAGGGGCTGGAAGGGGTAGAAGGAGCCAGCCAGGAAGATTCGCACCCTGCTGGGTCCCTGCCAGGGAGACACAGCCGCTCATCTAAAGGCCCAGGGGCAGCACATCTGCGGAGAAGGCAGTGGGGTGGGCTGAGGCAAGGGGGCCATGGTGAGCCTCTCAGGGGCCTTGCCCAGGGCAGTGGGAGCCCTCTAGGGTTCTGAGGCAGAAGGATGATGCAACTGGATACTTGGTTACAAAGAATCTGGCTTTCCTGGGCAGAGGGCATCTTAGGGGGCAAGAGTGGGCACCGGGAGGCCAGCACTGAGGTGACTCTGGTCACCCGGAGGGGGTGCTGTGACTGGCACGGAGCGGGGCCCAGAGGGGAGGCAGGAGTCAGGTGTTTGGCATGTGCTGGAGGACACGTCCATCCAGGGTGGGCTGATGGAACGGATGCGGCAAATTGCGGAGAGGGAAGACTGGGGACAGTTTGGTGGATGCTACTGTGGCTGTAGAGATGGGGACCCCGAGGCTAGGCGAGATGTGGAAGGCACTGCAGGCTCTCTGTTGCTGCTGTTGTCCGTTGGCGGGTGGAAGAGTGGGGACCGGGAGCCAGGTGAGCAGCCGTCGGTGGGCGGGGGTCTGGGGCCTGGGTCCCATGAGTGCCAGCCCATCTCAACGTCCACCCCTTTTCCTGGCCTTCCTGCCTGCAGTGATCAACAAATACAAGCGCCGACGGTTTCAGAAAACCAAGAACCTGTTGACAGGAGAGACAGAAGCTGACCCAGAAATGATCAAGGTAAACACGAGCAGAGCCATCAGGTCCTGGGGGCGCCGTCTGGACCCGGGTTCCCAGCTTAGCAGGCAGCCCAGGGGAGTCATCTCCTGCTCCACCCCTGAGCCACTGGGGGAGCCTTTATGTCTCCGAGCCTCAGTTTCCCTCACTGGAAGCAGAGTCAGGATGTAGTTAGCTCTCAGGGAGCCGGGGGTGCTCCAGGCGCGGTTCCAGCCGACCTCTGTCAGTGGCGGGGCGGGCGCTCTGCGCACTGTACACAGACCCACCCAGAAGCCTCTCACCAGCCTGTTGGGTGGGTCCCGGCACAGGCAGACTTGCCTGAGGTGTCACAGCCAGGAGATGGCAGGGTCGGGATTCATACCCAAGTTGCCGGGCCCAGGGTTGGCCTGGCACAGAGGAGGTACTGGCTGATACTGTGGCTCTGGAAAGAACACTCCCTGTCAGTCCAGGGATGTGAACCTCTGGTGGCCCCAAAACTTCCCCTCTCCACAAGGTGGTTCCAGGTGGGAGGGTGGTCCCTGAGTATGGAGACTGCACTCCATAGCCTGGCACGCCATCCCATCCAGGTGGGCAGACCTGAGTGTTCTGCTCCAGCGGGTGGCTGGGGACAGCCAGGGCAGTGGGGTCTAGAGGCTGGCCAGCGGCCAGTGGTCGCTATGGTGGTTGCTCTTTTGCCGTCGCAATGGTCATGGGAGTCCTCCGGAGGAAGCGAGCAGCTGCCTCTGAGGCCCTCCAACCCCTGTCTTCCCTCAGAGGGCTGAGGACTACGGGCCCGTGGAGGTGATCTCCCACTGGCACCCCAACATCACCATCAACATCGTGGACGATCACACGCCATGGGTGAAGGGCAGCGTGCCGCCTCCCCTGGACCAGTGTGAGTCCCGCCCCGCTCAGGCTCTTGACGGGCCATTTCCTCATCTGGCCCCATCCCCCGACCCCTCTACTCCTGTCGTCTCCAACTAGGTGTCCCCCCTCCCAAGCTTCCCGCCCCACCCTCTAGACACACCCCTTTCTCTCCCTCCTGCACCTCCTGGTGACCCCAGTGCTGACCACCATGTGCCCAAACCAGTCTCATCTGGCCCACGAGCTTTCTTCAGAAGGTGTGCACTGTTGCCAACCTTAGAAATGGAGGCAGCATCACTTACGAAGCCAGATTTCTGACTCTTTTACAAAATCCTGACACGCGTGGCCCTCAGGGCAGCTGGAATCTGGAGCTGAGCTGCACCTGTCCCTCTGGCCGGGGCCTGCCCAGGCTGCCCTTAGCCTCCTCTCCCCGAGGTCAAGCAGTCTTTCAGCTCCTTGGTACAGCCCAGAAATGTCCCCTGTCCTCCATTCTCTGTCGGGGGGGCCCACTGGGTCCCCTTTGTCCTCGGAGGCCATAATCGCCGCACCCTGTGGGTGCCTGTGGCCTCTGGCCCAGGCTGAGTGGTGCCCCCACCCCTCGTGCCTACAGATGTGAAGTTCGACGCCGTGAGCGGTGACTACTACCCCATCATCTACTTCAATGACTACTGGAACCTACAGAAGGACTACTACCCCATCAACGAGAGCCTGGCCAGCCTGCCGCTCCGTGTCTCCTTCTGCCCGCTGTCGCTCTGGCGCTGGCAGCTCTACGCCGCCCAGAGCGCCAAGTCGCCGTGGAACTTCCTGGGTGACGAGCTGTATGAGCAGTCAGACGAGGAGCAGGACTCGGTGAAGGTGCGGCAGCGGGTGGGGCCTTCCCGGGCTGCAGGAGGGGAAGGGGAAGTGGACCGCGCTGCTGGCCTGGGGGCTGCTGGCCGGTGCTCTCCTGCCCACAGTTTCACAACCTCCCAGGGCCCCTCCCCGTGAGGGGCAGGAAGCAGGCACTCGGCCTCTGGCCCTGGCTGACGCTGGGGGTCCTGCCTCTGAGGCTTCCCTGGCTGTCCTTGCCGTGGCTTTTCTGTTTGCTGGGCCGGCCCTCTGGGTCTAGACCTGCCCCTTCTGCCCCATGGCCTGCCGCCCGGCCTTTGGGCTCCGACTCGAGGTCTCTGCTCACTCTCCCTGTGTCCTTGAGCAGCATCCTTCTCTGCCCGCCTCTGGCATGTTGGGTCTTGGCCGCGCTTGCCTGGGGCCGTCTCTGGTGTTAGGTTTCTGTCCCTCGCTCCGACTGTCCCTGCATATCTCTCAGTTATTACTCTGCCTGCCCCCATCGCTGTCCCCCCACCTCTCTGTCCCCATTGTTCCCCCTCCCTCGCCCACCCGCTCTGTGCCCATCTGCCCATTTATGACCTGCTCTCCTCCTGGCCAGCACACCCCCTCCTCGGAAGCCCCGGGGTCAGATCTGTGGGAATATCATCAGGCTCTTCCGGGGCCAGAGGAAGGAGAGGCAGGCCGGCTAACAAGGAGTCGCGGCGGTCAGCCTTAGCCGGGGCCTGGCGGTGCTCACGGCCATCTCCCCACCCCCGCCCCAGGTTGCCCTCCTGGAGACCAACCCCTACCTGCTGGCGCTCACCATCATCGTGTCCATCGTCCACAGTGTCTTTGAGTTCCTGGCCTTCAAGAATGGTAGGGGTGGGCCCCAGGGCCCTGTGGGGGCACTGGGGTGCGTGTGGGAAGGTAGGGTGCACTCACTCCCTCTTTGTCTCGGGCCCTCTCCCCGCAAGGGGCCCGCCAGCCCCACTCTCCAGAGGCCTAGGGAGCGGCTACCAACTCCCAGCCCAGAAACTCCCGGCCGCCGGGTGTGGCGCAGGGGGAGGGGCAGGCCTGCTGTTCTGGCAAAGGTCTGGTCGGCACCGCCAGGAAGCAGGGCCGGGGAACTCCAAGGCTGGGAGCAGGGAAGCCCCACAGCTGCTCCCACCGCCCTGCCCGGCAGGCTGCCCATTGGGGGAGACCCCTCGGGGGTAGTGCACAGGGCCCACCTGAGTGGGAAGGTGACAGCCGTGTCCCCAGAGGGCCCCAAGGTGCCAGAGGCCAACAGGGGTGATGGCCAGTGTTTGAGGGGCCCTGGCCACCTGCCAGGCACTGTGCAGGCACCCTCGCCAGTTAGCCTATGGAAGCCCCGCAGCCAGAGCCCGGAGGCAGCATCATTACCCCACATTTACGGATCAGAGAGGTTGGTTACTTGCCCACAGTCATACAGCGCCCGAGCGGCCCAGCCAGGACTTGGATCCGGGAGCCCGCCCCAGCTCCCGCTTCATACTCCTGGCCCTCTGCAGCTTCTAAAAGTGGCAGTAGTAATGAGTACTATTAATATTATCATCATCATTATTAAGAGGGTATGGATGTGATTGAGTTACCTTATGGAAAACTGTAACATCAAAACCCAACAGTAAGTAGTGCTGACCCCAGCAGGGAGGAGTCTGTCAGCTGAGGTGGGTGCCAGTTCAGGCACCAGCTTGCAGACGCTCCTGACCGCGAGCAGGGTCCCTCAGGGTCCCTCTTTCCCTAAGCAGAAATGAAGGCATAGGGGAGGTAGTCGCTTGCCCAGGGTCACAGAGCAAGTGTGTGGGCCCGGGGCCAGCTGGCTTTACACCCCGTGCTTGCTGCCTCTCTGGTCTGAAGCAGAACTCAAATCCACGCACCCCCACTAGAAAGAACCCCGTCTTCAGATGCATTCTTCCTAGTTAGGATCAGGTGGGGGAGGTCCTGTGAGGGACCCATTCAGATCTCCTCAGGGTCTGATGGTCTAACAAGAGAGGGATGAGCCTGCTGGGTGTGCTGGGGCTCTGGAGTCAGAATCAGAGCCAGGTGGGCAGCCAGCACTCAGGCCGTGCCCGTGTGACCGCAGGCCTGGCTTCTCCCCCAGAAGACCAGCATCATGCTGAGTCGGCCTCCTCTGGTGGCAGAGGCTGGGTGCACAGCCCAGCAGGGTCCCACAGTGCCGTGGTCCATGGGGAGATCAGGGCCGGCAGTGGGGCTGAGCTGGGCCCCACGGAGGGTGGCAATGGTCCGGGGCAGGGTGGGAACACAGGAAGGAGCTTCTGTTGGAGAGCAGAGCCCGTGGTCCTTGTGCACTCCAGCGTGGGTGCTGGCCAGTTCCTTCAAGGGTTTGGGGCCTTGGGCCGAAAGAGTACGCGTGCTGGATCTTCCCACCCAACGGAGGCGCCACAGCACCAGGGTGGACAGCTCAGGTCTGTGTCACACAGACCCGGCTTCCGTGTAGATTCTGCCAGGCCAGGCTGTGCGACCTTAGGGATGCCGCGGCCCTGAGCAGCCCTCAGCACTGAGCGCGTGAGGAGCCCCGCAGCATGGCCGCTGTCGTCACCATCACCGCCCATCTAGGGACTGATCCTGGTGCGGGGGTTGGGGGTGTCCAACGCGAGGACTGCAGAGATCCTGCCTGCCTGGGGCTTTGGCGGCACCCGTGGAGCTGACTCTCAGGGGAAACGGGAATCGTGTGCCCCCTTCCCCCGGGCAGACCCAGTGCCGTCCCAGGAGTCTGAGGAGGTCGGGGCTTGAGGGAGCTGCAGGAGGGTCCAGGCGACTCCTCACCTCCCGGCTGCCCCCCCTCCCCTTCCCGTGCACAGATATCCAGTTCTGGAACAGCCGGCAGTCCCTGGAGGGCCTGTCCGTGCGCTCCGTCTTCTTCGGCGTCTTCCAGTCCTTTGTGGTCCTGCTCTACATCCTGGACAATGAGACCAACTTCGTGGTCCAGGTCAGCGTCTTCATCGGGGTCCTCATCGACCTCTGGAAGATCACCAAGGTCATGGATGTCCGGGTAAGTCAGGCCGCCACGCCGCAGCGGGAGCCCCCGGAGGTTGGGAGCGGGGTCGCACGGCCCTGCCAGACCCTGGAGCTGGCCCCGGGGGATTCCCAGTGCCTGCCGCACTCCCGAGACCAAGGGGATTTTCGCACCAGGGGATTTTTCAGGTCACACATGGGGCAGGGGAACTGGGAGCAATGGGGGAAGGTCAGGGGCTGGAGCTGGCTTCGGGGTGGGGGAGGGCGGGAGCCCGCATGGTGGCTGACCGCAGCCTCCCTCCTTGTCTGCAGCTGGACCGGGAGCACAAGGTGGCAGGACTCTTTCCCCGCCCGACCTTCAAGGACAAGTCCACATACGTTGAGTCCTCAACAAAAGTGTATGACGATGTGAGTGTCCCTCTTCCCAGTGGGCCCCAGGGAGGCTCTCCAGGTACCCGCTCGCTCCTGGGGGCCCCGGCTCTGGACAGTGGTTGGGGGGCTGGGATGTCTGTCAGCTGACAGCCCCTTGCTTTAGGGCTTGTGTCATTCCCTCCAGTGTCCTCTGTCTGCCTCATCAACTTCCTGACTGAGTCCAGAGTTCCCAGGGCCACCTGGAAATTCCCCCGGGCTGGCCTGCCAAACCAGGTGTGGGTGGGTGGGGGCGAGGAGCCAGGGTGCCAGTTGGGGCCCGAGGAGCCACGTCCAGCCCCACCCTGTGCTCCACAGATGGCGTTCCGGTACCTGTCCTGGATCCTCTTCCCGCTGCTGGGCTGCTACGCCGTCTACAGCCTCCTGTATCTGGAGCACAAGGGCTGGTACTCCTGGGTGCTCAGCATGCTCTACGGCTTCCTGCTGACCTTCGGTGAGCAGGCCCCGGGCGCACAGCCCCATGGTGTCCGGGCAGGTATCCAGCCACGCTCTCAACCCCGTGCTGGGGCCTCGACAGCGAGCGAATCGGCCTGGCCCTGCCCTCCCCACAACTTGAGGTCCAGTGTGGGAGACTGACCCATCCCCAGACACGGACACTTGGGGGTGGTCAGGGATGGCACATGGGCAGCCTCAAAGTGCTGCCCAGTCTGATCTAGGGGTCAGGAACGGATTCCAGGAAGCTCTGGACAGTGCATCTCGGTCATCCCTGGGGGAACCGACAGAGTGAACAGGCAGACAAGGGAGTGACCGCAGGTGATGAGTGGTATGAAAGGGTCAGAGTGAGGGGGCGTTGAAGCTGGTGGGGGGACCTCTCTGAGGAGATGACATGTAAACTAAGGCCTGAAAGATGCCTAGGAGGGAACCGTGCAAATATCTGGTGACAGTGGGCAGAGCAAGTGCAAAGGCCCTGAGGTAGGATGTGCCGGGCTGTTGGAAGTAGCAAGGCCAGTGTGGCTGCAGCAGAGTGAGGAAGGGACAGAAGCCAGAAACGCAGTCAGGGGTGGAGGGTCAGGATGCCCTTTACTCTGCTCATGGGTGTCCCTTCCTCACCCCCACAGGCTTCATCACCATGACACCCCAGCTCTTCATCAACTACAAGCTCAAGTCTGTGGCCCACCTGCCCTGGCGCATGCTCACCTACAAGGCCCTCAACACCTTCATCGATGACCTGTTTGCCTTTGTCATCAAGATGCCTGTTATGTACCGGATCGGCTGCCTGCGGGACGGTGAGGCCCGGTCGGTGGGCGGGTGGGGTGGGCCCACCCCCACCCACAGGCTCTCACCAGAACTGGGCATGGGTAGGGCCTGGTGAGGGAGGGGCCCTGGTCTGGGGGCTCAGCCCACTCTGAGCAGGACCACTCCTCCACCCCCCACATGTTGGGGGGCCAGGTGGGCCCTGCCTCTGTCCCTCACGCTACCTCCTCCCCACCCCTCCCCCCAGATGTGGTCTTCTTCATCTACCTCTACCAACGGTGGATCTACCGCGTCGACCCCACGCGGGTGAACGAGTTTGGCATGAGCGGCGAGGCCCCAGCAGCTGCCCCTGTGGCCGAGGCCCTGCCAGCAGCAGGGGCCCTCTCACCTGCCCCCAGCCCTGCCACGACCACTGAGGCCGCCGGGGAGGAGGCCTCTACACCCTCGCCCTCCCAGGCCCGCCAGGGGCCCAGCTCTGCCAGCGAGCCCCAGGAAGCCCCTCCAAAGCCAGCAGAGGACAAAAAAAGGGATTAGTCACTCCTGGTCCTCCTCCGCCCAGGCTCCTGGTGACCACCACCCCGCTGCCCTGGCCCCTCGCCACCCCATCCCTGTTGCCCTTTCCCTGGACAGATCGGGCCGGGGTGGCGGGAGGCCCCCACGGCCGGGGCCCAGTGTGTGGCATGGGGGCCGGGGCAGGCCAGGGCCCGTCATTTGTGGAGGCGCCGTCCGTCTGTCTGTTCCTCTGTGTTTCTAGCCATCGCGCCCCACCAGCCCAGCACCATTGGGAATCATGGTGAAGCCGATGTGGCACTGCCGAGGGAGGGCCAGGCAGGGGAGGGGCCGGGGCCCCGCGGAGGGACGCCCACGGCCGTCATCATCTTGTCTCTCGATCCCCCACCGAGCCCCCTCCTCCCAGACCGCCGCCCTTTAACACAGTCTGGATTTAATAAATTCATATGGGTGTTTAACTTAAACTCAGCAGAGCCCCCACCTCGTGCCTTCCTTCCTCTGCCACCCAAGGGAGCAGGTGTGGGCGGCTCTCCCGAGCATACACAGGACCGCTCTAGGCCAGGCCCCTTTCTCATCCTTCTCCCCCTCCCAGAGGGTTCCAGAACTGTCCCTTCTCACAGATGGGGAAGCTGCCTGCCGTGACCGCACCGCACCAGCACTCTTAGCCACAAAGCTGTGTCAAAGCCTCACCTGTGCCCACTGACTATCTCCTGGCCTCAGGCGGCCTGGCAGGGCAGGAGGGCAAATCTACCGCCTTGAGAGTTGAGTCAGCCTCCCTTGGTCCCAGTCTCCCTGGGACCCTGGCTGCCCGACCTTGCTTCTGGGCTTAAGAGCTTGTCTCTAGGGGGACCCCGAGGGTGAATCCCAGCTAAGAATGGTGCCAGGCTGTGGCATCCATAACTGTTGGGGTGCCGTCAGCACCCTCAGGGCTGCCAGTGCCCAGGACCCAGCCAGTCTTGTGTGGTGTGCCTGCCTTCCCGACAGACTGGGTACTGGTTCACCCACTTTATAGATGAGGGGACTGAGGCCCCCAGGTGTCCCTGCACATCCCAGGAGCTGGCACCCCACGTTCCCAGGTTCCCTTTTATTTGCGTGAGTGTTCTCATCAGTACTTCTAGGAGAGGAGCCCTGGGGCTGAGAACCTCTGCCACAGTACCCGCAGAGCCAGGCAAAGCATCCAGGAGGTGTGTACAGAGCCCCACCTGTGTACACAGACACGTGTGCACACGCTGCAGGTTCCAGCCCTCAGGCCGCTGCTCCACTCCCTCCACTGCTGTGCGTCAGTCCCCACGCCCACTTCCCTAGGAGAAAGCCCCACATCCTCATCCCACAGCCTTTGGCAAGACCCATCAGTATACCCCACAATTGGCTTGGGGTTCTCACTGCTTCCACTGAGGCCACCTGGTCCAGGCTCCTCATTACCCTGGGGTCCCCACTCAGCCTCCTCCCTGGCCTCTTACCCTTCCCCTCATCCGTTCACTCTTCATCCAGCAGCCAGAACTTTTCTTGTTTCTTTTTTTGTTACCCTGCATGGCGTGTGGGATCAAACCCATGCTCCCTGCAGTGGGAGCGTGGAGTCTTAACCACTGGACCACCAGGAAAGTCCGGAACAGCCAGAGCTTTGTGAAGCACAAACCTGACACTGCTCATTCGTTCAGAACCTACCATGACTCCCCAGTACCCCTGGGAGAAGAGCCCAGGCTGCTAACAGTGCTGAACACTTGTGGGGAGGGGGCTTCTTAACCCTTAACAGCCTCATCTGCCTTGCTGTAACTAGCTGTGACCTCTTACCCTCTGGCACTCTTCCTTTACCTGAGACATGCGTCCAGGCACACGGCACTTCATCTTACCCTGTGCATCCTCCAGGTTGTAGCTCCACAGCTCCTCCTCCAGGAAGCCCTTCCTGATCACCTCCTCTGAGACAGCCCCCCCCACCACCACCACCAGCTCCCTGGTCCCGCATCCCAGCCCTGCCCACTAAGGGTCATCACTGCCTGGGGACAGGTAGTGTCCACTACCTGGACTGAGCCCTGTGAGGACAGTCTCAGAGCCTTGGCCATTGCTGTGTCCATGGCACAGAGGAGTCACTGAATGTTTGCCCTATCCTGACTCACCGGCACACATTCAGAAGTAAAGACCTAGATGGGACCTGTTTTAAGACACCAGTGGAGAGACTAACATACAGTTGGTCAACAAATGTTCCCTGAGCCCTTCCCCTGGGCACTGCTCTGAGCTGGGGGGAGTTCTGTGCACACAACAGGGGTCAAGACAACCCCAGGCCTGCCCTCATGGGGCTCAGAGCCCCGAGCTGAGGATTTCCGACGTGTCCTTTCAGTCATTAACCCAACAAAGCGTGAACCCTGACATTTCATGGGGCAGAATGGAAGCAGGTGGACCTACATATAGGAGCCACTATTCAACACTTATCATGAGGCAAGTTCTAGTCTAAGTGCTGTATGTGGTTCTCTTCATTAAATTTCAGTACCCAATGGCTCCATCACCTTACAGACCATGGCTCTTGCCTCATCTCCACTGCTTCCCCAGCAATCCCTCACGTCCTTGCTATTCTCTGAACATGCCATGCGTGTTCCCACCTCAGGGCCTTTGCATTTGCCGTTCCTTGTGCCTTGAACACTCACCTAGACATCCACATGGATCCTTCACCATTTCAGGTATCTGATCAGATGTCATCTCAGACCCTTCCTGAACTTCCAAACCCAAATGTTATCCTCATACTCAATCCTTGTATCCTGCTTTAATCTTCTGTAATACCGCCATCCCCATCAGACATGTATTTGCTTACCTCTTTTCCAGCTGTCTCTCCCCCGGCTTGGATTTCAGTGCCATGGTGGCAGGGGCTTTTTAAAACTATTGTGTTGCTTGCTGTGTCCCCAGCTTTTGGAAGAGTGCCTGGTACTATTACCCTGTGTGCCATAACTCTTGTTAATCATAGTTCACAAGAGATGAGAAAACTGAAAACTCAGAGAAGTTAATTTGTCCAAAGTGCTAGAACAGCGCCTAGCACATGGAAGAGCTCTATACAAGTGTCAACTATTGTTAGTATTTAATTCTCAAAACCATCATATTATTAGACCCATTTTACAGAAGGGGGAACCAAGGCTCAGGGAGATGAAGTCAGTTTCCTAAGATCTCCTAGGAAGTGGGAGACCTAGGATTGGAACTTGGGCAGCCTGATTCTGAACCTTCAAATCACAGCCTTTCTAGCAATGCCCTTGTCATATGCAGACTACAGCCTGCAGGCCCAAAATAGCATTTTCCAATTTTTCTGTAATTCTGACATGTTTTATGTGGTTGGAGAAAAATCTCCATAATACGTTGTTTCACATGAAAGTTCAAATTCAAATTGTAGTGGCTATAATATAATATTTTATTGGAGCATAGTCATATTCATTGTTTCTGTATGGTCTTCGGCGGCTTTTGTGCTATGGCAGAGTGGAGTTTTGAGACACCTGAACCTCAGCCTAAAGCAGAACAAATTTGCTATCCAGCCCATTGCAGAAAATGTCTGCTCCCTATTTGGATTTATAGCAGTACTCCAACTTAAGCTGACTTCATATCACCAGAAGGCTTAAGGCCACACATTGAGAACTACAGTGGACTCTCCTGCCTCCCATGAGCAGTTCCAGGGCTGGCTTGGGTGCCCTGGTACCCAGTGCAGGCTCTGGCACACAGCAGGTGCTCAATAAGTGTATGTCGACTGAATCAGTGAGTCCATGTGGGCCATGAAGAGGAGAGGTGGAACACTCAAAATTTTTACAAGCAGACACAGGATGTCAAACCTGGGCTCTGACCTGAGGGTGCTTGGTGTCCAAGCTGTGACCTAATAAATAGGCTTAAGACATATGATCTAACCAACTGGCTGCCCCTCTTTGAGCTTCAATCTCCTCTTCTCTGCATTAGCCCCAATTATATCACCTTTCTCTGATGCTGGTGCAAGGTGTGAGGCATTGGTGAGGCCCCCAGGTAAGCCCAGGGATCAGGCACTCAACTCATGAACCCTAGGGTCTGTGCTGTTATCGTTCCCAGACAGTTATTGAGCCTTTGAGCTGAAAGTGTTGTGGGCTGTTAGAAAACCTAAGGGAGCTGTGGGGAGGAATGAAACATCCATCCATTCATTCAGTAAACATTTATTGGGCACCTACTGTTTTTCAGGTGCTGTTCTAGGTGCTGGGGATACAGCAAGGAAGAAAACAGACAAATCCTAGAGTTGACACCCTAGCTTTAAATGTTTAAGTATCTTCAACGATTGACTCAGTTGAAGGAACTGAGGTGTAGAGAGACCATGGAAGTTTCGAAAAGATTATCATCAGGGCAGCTATAGAGCCCTGGTAACCTCCTGATCCCGAAGCTTCCCTTCCAGCCACAGAAACAGGTCAAGGCCGTTTGGCAGACTTGGGGAGGCAGGTCTCAGTTTCCTAATTTGCTACATGAGTAGGTTAGGTAGTGGCTACAAGCGGACTCAGTGGTCTCGGCCTGGGTAATGGGCATCGTCGCTGGTCTGGCCCCTCCGGTGCGCCCAGCCTCCTCTTCCCGGCCGGCCCCGCCCCCGAAGCCACGTGACGCGTGGGGGTTTTCCCGTTCCCCTGGCGTGACGTAACGACGGGGTGCGGGCCAATGAACGCGCAGGCCGGCGGCGCCGGGGAATTCCGCCACCCCGCCCCCGCCCGCAGCCCGCCCGGCCCGGCCCGGCGCCCCCCGCTGCCCCGGGCGCCGCGCGTCCAGCCCGGCTTGAGGCCCCAGCCCCTGCGCCGCTCTCCCGACCCGCGATCGTCCGCCAGACCGTGCCACCTGGCCGCTCTGCCCGCCCGCGTGTGTGTGTTTTGGTCTGGGCTGGCCTCCGGGCCGTCAGTCCCCACTGGTTGGGCCATGCCGAGTCGCCGCGTCGCCAGATCGTCCGCTGCGCCGGAGCTCGGGCCCTTGGGTAAGCGGGGTCAGGGATCAGGAGAGGAGTCTGGGGCGGGACTGGAGACGCGGGAGTTCTGGGGGTCCCGGAGTAGTCTGGGAGTTCCTACAGGAGTCCAGGGGTTTTGCGGGGAGAGTGTGAGGGCTCTGGGGACACTATATCAAAGGGAAGGAAGGAGGCAGAGGATGGTGACCGGGTCCGGTCCAAGGTAAGAGAGAGGCGTCCCACTACAGAGTGAGAAGGGGGCGGGGCCTGACCCTGAGGCAAAGAAGGGGGCGGGACCCGACGACAGAGGGGGGGCGGGGCCTGACTCGGAGAAGGAGGAGCGGAAGCCGTTCCTGAGGGATTGGGCGTGGCCAGACGCAGACAGGGAGAAAAAGGAGGGGCCTGGCTCCCAGAAGGGGGCGGGGTCTAAGATTAGTGCAATAAGGGGGCGGGGCCTAACGCAAAGAAGGAAGCAAGCTCTCGCCTACTCAGAGTAAAAGGCGGGGCTTACGGTGATAAGGGGGCGGGGACAGACTCGGATAGGGAGAAGGGGCGGGGCCTGACTCTGGCGGAGAGAGAAGGGGTAGGGCCTGTTCTGAAAAAAAGAGGGCGGGGTCTTAGAGAAGAAAGAGGAGGTGGGGCTTGTCTCTGGAGAGAAGTGGCAGGGTCTGAGAGGGAGGAGAGGACTGGCTTGACACTGGAAAAGTGAAGGGTAGGATCTGACCCTGAAATAAGGGAGGGCGTGGGGGCTTTTTTAACTGAGGTTGATAAGGGCTCCTTCAGGCCCTTCTCAGCCTTCTTAACGGAGAGAAGGAGCAGGGTCTGAGTGTGACGAAGGGTGGGGTGACAGAGAGAAAGTAGAGAACCTGTCCACGAGTTAAGGAAGTAAGTAAGGCCAGACCAGGCAAGCTAAGGGTGAGAGGCCTGACCCAAAGAGGCGGTGCCAGGAGAGGAACGGGGTGAGGCTTGGAAGATTCTCTGGTTTTCCCGCCGCATCTTCATCACCTCCTGAAACATGCCTCCTTCCCTGCAGGGTCCGCTGACCTCTCCTCGCTCTCTCTCACCGTTTCCAGGACCACGGGTGAGCAGCCCTCCACAGTTGCTGCCTGTCTGCACGCTCAGGACGGGCAGAGGGAATCCTATGGAGGTGGCCTTGTGCATGCCTCTATGGGGGGGGCGGGGGGCGCGGGGGATTGCGGAGGTCCACCTCAGCTTTCCTCAGCCTGTGTCCCTCCCTACCCGTTGAGATGGGGGTCCCCAGATGCCCCTACCTCCCAGGTGATAAGGAGCTGGGCAAGTATAACTAACCACTTACTCTCTTTCTAAGAGGAGTCCTCTTTAGAGATTCACTATCATAGTGCAGAGGGCAATAATTATATACTGGTGCCACCACCCCTTCACTGTGTGAATGTCTGCAAGTCATTTCCCCTCTCTGGGCCTCAGTTTTTCTCATCTGAAGAATGGGCATAATATCAATGCCTCCCTTTTAGAGGGACCAAGATGAGTCAATGAGTTGATACAGCTAAACAGTTCAGTATTAAAACAATGACAGTATCAAAGCAATATCTGGCACACATTTAAGGATCACCCAGAGAGCTGTTAAAAACAAATCTTTGGGCTCCACCTCCAGAATTTCTGATTCAGTGGGTCCAGGATGAGCTCTGGAAATGTGCATTTTTAGCAAGTTCTCAAGAGATGCTGAGAACCACTAGTCTATAATGCCCTTCATTCAGTGCCATCCAAAATTCATGGGACTTCCCTGGTGGTACAGTGGTTGAGACTCCACGGTTCCACTGCAGGGGGCATGGGTTTGATCCCTGGTTGAGCAATTAAGATCCCACGTGTCATACAGCAAAAAACACACACACACACACACACACACACACACACACCATATACAACACTGACCAAGGAAATACAGAACCATGGCCAAAGGATGACATCCTTTATCATAAATGTGCTGGAATTTGCAGGTCAGGGATTGAATTCTGCCGCCGTGAAAACTCAGAGGCCCCCGAGGGCTGGGTCTGAACCTCTCTCTGGAGGTAGAATCTTGGGATGGACCCCAGAAGTGCTGGCATGGCTGTGGAGGAGGGCCTGTGGGTTCTCTAACAGATCTCTGAGTGGGAGATTCTGAAAGGTGGGAGCTGCACTGGAAACAGGTCCTGCCAAGCACTGCGTCTGGGCAGGAACAAGGCTGAGATTTTTCTGACCCAAGACCTAGATCTTTGGTTTCAATTAAGAGTAATTTTTGCCATAATCCATTCAATAAATATTTATTGAGTGCCTATTCCTTACCTGGCCCTGTGCTGGGCAGTGCTGAGGACTCAGCAATAACTCAGACAACCCTGGCTATGCCCTCACAGGGTTCCCTACCTAGACGTGGAGGCAGGTAGGTACACAATGAATTAACTGTAGGATTGTAAAATGTGATAAAGGCAATAAACAAATCTTGGGATCAGTGACACCTAAATAGCAAGGTGGGGATGGGAGAACTGAGATGGAGGGAAATTTTCCCTCGTTTTGATGAACCAGATACATACTGGGCCCTGGGTATAGTGGGGAGGGGCAGACGTGTTTCCTCCTCTCTGGTGCTCACAGTCTACAGGAGACTGATGTGAGTCACTGTAATATAAGGTCATGTCAAATCCTAATGAGTGTCATGAAAATGATAAAACCAAGGCACCTAACTATGAGTGACTGGAGTGGGGGTTCTGGGGGTTACCTTGGATAAAGTAGTCAGGGAAGACCTATCTAGGAGGTGACATTGGAATGGGGACCTGCAAGTGGAGAAGGAGGCATACAAAGAACTGAAGGAAGGGCATTCTGGCAGAGACTAACCTGTGCAAAGGCCCCGAGGCAAGTGGTAAGAAAGACAGTTGCTCAGGTATGCTCAAGTGACTGCCCCTGAATGGTGGCAAGTTTGTGTAGGAGGTGGGGGGGGGGGTAGGCTGAGCAGACCCTGAATAAGACCCTGACTGAAAGACTATTTTAGATAATAATAATTTTAAAAAACTAATAACTAAGCTTTATGAAGGGCCTGAAGTGTTCAGACCCTATACTAAGCAATTTCCCAGTGTGCTTCTAAATCCTCATGCTAATGCCTGAGATATATCAGCTCATTTTATAGAGAAGAACGCTCAGAGAAGTTAGGCGACTTGCCCAAGGCAACACAGCCAGCAAGTAACAGCTGGGATTCAAACTGACATCTGTGTGACTCCACACCTGATACTCTGATATGATGTCTTCCAACCTCCCCATTTTACAGGCAGACAAACTTCTGCTGCTAGAAGCAATTTTCCCAAATTCATAAAATAATGTCTCTGACTCCTTACCCAACAATAGCCAGCATTTATGTATCACCTACTATTATGGCAGTTCTAAGTGCTCCCTGTATATCAGCTCATTTAATTTTCACAACAGCCCCACAAGAGGGGCATTATTATTATGTCCACTTTATAAATGAAGAAACCAAGGCACAAAAAGAGGTTAAGGGACTTCCCCTGGAGAAGGAAAAGGCTACCCACTCCAGTATTCTGGCCTAGAGAATTCCATGGACTGTATAGTCCATGGGGTCACAAAGAGTCAGACACGACTGAGTGACTTTCACTTCACTGGTGGTCCAGTGGCTAAGACTCTGCACTCCCAATGCAGGGGTTCCGGGTTCCACCCCTGGTCAGGGAACTAGATCCTACATGCCACAACTAAGAGTTCACATGCCACAACTAAAACATCCCAAATTCTAAACTAAAAAAAAAAAAAGTAATGGGCTCAAGGCCACATTAGCACATAGCAAGGAGTAGAGCCAGGATTTGAACTGAAGCAGTCCAGAACTTCAGTCAAAGTTGCCCAGGCCTCAGTTTCCCCTTGCAGCCTGGGAGCTCCTTGAGGCCTCGGACACAGGCTGAGTCATCTTTGGAGCCCCGGGTCATCCAGCACAGATGCCTGAGAAGGTGTTTCCAAGTTGAAGTGACTTGACGTTGGCCCTGCCACTGACCAACAGCATGTCCCCTCCTCTCTCCCAGCCTTAGTGTCCCCATCTATCAAGTGGGGGTGTCTTCCTCACCCTGCTGACTTCACAGATCACATGAGATAAGAAGTGTAGGAAGACTGCTTGCTTTCCAAGGAGCAAAGGTCTGGCTGCCGGGAGCCACTCCCGGAGAGTGGAGGAGGAGGACAGATCTGGCAGCTGAGCAGCTCGGCGATAATCCAGCCGCCAGTCGCCAGCACAGGCAACTGTGGATGGGGCACCTGGACCCCGCCTGCCCTCCCTGGCTGTGTGACCCTCCAGGCTTGCTTGCTCCCTCGGGGCTCCCGTTGTTTTACGTCTGTGGAATGGTGGGAGGTTGGTTTCAATCCTCCATGGTCCCTTCCAGGGCTGAGCTTTCCTGAGGAGGTGATAAGGGGCTTCCCCAGCATTGCTGTTATTCCCTCCTTAGGGAGAAGGGGTGAATCCCGGATCCTGGGTGGGCACTGCTCGGGGACCAGCATGGGAGGCAGAGCAGGTGGTTGCTTGGGGTGGAGGATCAGCCTCCCTGGAGCTTCAGACACCAGCAAGTGATATCTTGGGGTCTCAGGTGGGCTTTAGGGAGGGGTACAACCTCACATTTTGTTTAGAATCTTTTTTTTTTTTTTTGGCTGAGCTGTAGAGCTTGTGGGATCTTAGTTCCCCAGCCAGGGATCAAACCTGGACCCTTGGTAGTGAAAGCACAGAGTCCTAACGACCAAACCTCTAAGGATTTCCTTTGTTTAGAATCTTAGGTGTCCCCTTTTTTTTCCCCTGGTGATAAAACCCTTGACTTTTCATCAGATTTTCAACAATGCTTCATAATCCCTGGTCTAAATTTTTTGAGGGGAGGCATTTGAGGGTAGCCTAACCCTAGGACCCCAACATTGGGAGCTGAAGGGAAAGTAGGCCAGGAGCGAGAGATGGGGGTTGGGGCTTAACATCCCAGGATTTCCTAGGATGGAGGAAGAGGGAAGGGTTCCAGGAGGGGAGGGGGTTGGGGGGGGGTTCTATCTTAAAACATGAAAGTCTTGAACTTTCTGGACCTCACCTTTCTTACCTTTCTCTTTCTCTTCCTTCCACAGATGAACTGGGTAAGTATCACAGGGTGGTCTAGGGGGGAGGCTAAAGAGTCCCAGGTGCTCACTGAGGGGGATCTTGGCCTTCCTTGTTGATGAGGAGGTTACGGTGTGACTTCTGGGACTGCTGGGGGATTTTAACAGTCATGTGCTCCCAGGGTAATTAGCAGCGCTTGTGAAAATTCAGCATATGCCAGCTGCCTTTAATATTAGTTACTATTACTGACTATTGTTTATTCCTTGAGTGCACTGTATGGAGCACGAGCTGTGGATTCAGCCCTGAAGCGAAGCCTCTGCCCTCTTGGAGCTGATACTCTAGTGGCGGAGACCGAAGGAAAAGGAATAAAGAACAAAACAATGTTAGATTGGGCTAAGGCTTGTGAAGGAGATAAACAGGAAAGGGCCTGGGGAAAATACATTAGATCGGGCCTTTCTGAAGAGGTGAACTGAGACTGGAAGGACGAGAAGGAACCAGAATGGTTCAAATAGGGGGACCAGGCAGATGGAGGAACCAGTACAACACCCTGAAGAGGGCCGGGCTTGGTGGGTGCAACAGAAAAGAGACCAGAACGTGGTGAGAGGGGGCAATGGGAGGCCAGAGGCCCAGGACAGCCAGGATTCTGTGGCCAAGGCCAAGGGTTGTCTTGTTTTCCTGAGATGAATGGAGTCTGGGGAGAGCTTTATATGGGGAAGGTGGTGACTGACTCTTGAGGAGATGGGAGCCACTGGAGGTTTCTGTGCACATGGGGACAGGGTCTGATATCAGATCCCTCCGGCTGTGTGTGGCGGATAGAGGGGAGGTGGGGACCAGGAGCAGTGATCAGATGGAAAAGGATGGAGGGCAGCCCAGGGAGGAGGCAGCGGGGGTGGGAGAAGTGGTGGGATTATACATGTATATTTGAGGGAGAGGCAGGAGAGAGAGTTCCAGGTGGTGCTAGTGGTAAAGAATCCTTCTGCCAATGCAGGAGATGCAGGAGACGTGGGTTTGATCCCTGGGTCAGGAAGATCCCCTGGAGGAGAAAGTGGCAATTCACTCCAGTATTCTTGCCTGGGAAATCCCATGGACAGAGGAGCCTGGCAGGCTACAGTCCATAGGGTCACAAAGAGTCAGACGAGACTAAAGCGACTTAGCACGCACACACACACATGCAGGAGAAGTTCATGGATTAGACCTAGTGGATGTGGGATCCTGAGCCGCTGACAAACATGGCATCCTTCCAGCTTGATCATTGGATGGTGATGCTCCTTTCTGATACGAAGCTTCGGCAGAGTGGCTGTTATTCTTGTTGTTATTAAGTGGGGCAAGATGGAGGCAGGGATGCCTGTGACTTGGTCTTACCTTGATCAAGGTGAGAGGTCATGGAGGCGTGGGTGCAGGAGCTGTTTTGGAGGCGAGTGGACATGAGCGTGCAGGAGAAGGAGAAACCAGGCCGACCCCCAGGGCCTTAAGAACTGGGGATGCTGGGGGTCTGTTTGCAAGAAGGATGGCAGGGGCTTTTTTGTGTGTTAAGAGCTGAAGCCCCTACTCTCTGTGTGTGAAGCCCACAAGAAATCTGTCTTGAAGAAATGAATGAACAGGAAATGGAGAGGGTGGCAAAAGTCAGGGGATTAAACAAGCGTTTTCTTTTAACAATCAGCGTCACCCCCAGTTTTGGCTTCTCCCGCAGAGATCATCGACGAGTACATCAAGGAGAACGGCTTCGGCTTGGAGGGGGCGCAGCCCGGCCCGGGTGAGGGGCTGCCGCGCCTGGTATCTCGCGGGGCGGCCTCCCTGAGCACCGTCACCCTGGGCCCCGCGGCGCCCCCTCCCCCGGCCACACCGCCGCCCTGGGGCTGCACCCTGGGCCGGCTGGTGCCCCCGGCCCCGGGCGCCGGGCCGCGGCCGCACCTGGTCATCACCGAGCAGCCCAAGCAGCGCGGCATGCGCTTCCGCTACGAGTGCGAGGGCCGCTCGGCCGGCAGCATCCTCGGAGAGAGCAGCACGGAAGCCAGCAAGACGCTGCCCGCCATCGAGGTAGGCAGAAGGAGATGGGCACCAGGAGTCGGGGGAGGCGGGGCGTGGGGTGGGGACTCGCGATTCTCTTGCCCCCAGGAGTCACATGCGCGTATTTCTTTATTCGTGCACTTTTATGATGATGATGATTGTTTTAAAAATTTCATTTATTTATTTTTGGCTGCACTGGGTCTTCTTTGCCGTGGGCTTTCCCTAGTTGCCGAGCGGGGGCTACTCTCTAGTTGTGGTGCGGGCTTCTCACTGAGGTGGCCTCTCTTGTTGCAGAGCAGGGGCTCTAGGCCCTTGGACTCAGTTGCTCCACAGCATGTGGGATCTTTGCAGACCAGAGGTTGAACCCCTGTCCCCTGCATTGGCAGCCAGATTCTTATCCACTGCGCCAAGGGAGAAGTCCCTATGGTGGTTATTATTACTGTTGTTGCTACTTTTGGGGTGGATGATACCACTGGGGTGTGTGTGTGTGTGTGTGTGTGTGTGTTAGTCGTGCTCAGTCATGTCCAACTCTGCAACCCCATGGACTGTAACCCGCCAGGCTCCTCTGTCCATGGAATCCTCCAGGCAAGAATACTGAAGTGGGTTGCCATTCCCTTCTCCGGATACCACTGTTACTTGGCATTAAATTTAAAGAGTTTTCAAAGAAAGACCTTCTTCCTGGCAATATGACAGTATTGATCAAAATTATTATTGCTGTAAAGGCAGTGTAGCCTCTTGGTTCTTGGTAAGAATCAGAGTGTTTGAGTTCGAATCCTGCTTCCACCATCTGCTAGCTCTGCTGCCTCGGGCAGGTTATTCAGTCACGCTGTGCCTTCTCTACAAAACCTGATAATAGGGACTTCTCTAGTGGTCCAGGGGTTAGGACTCTGTTTTCATTCCTGAGGGCCCAAGGTTCAATCCCTTGTTGGGGAACTAGGATTCTGCAAACAGTGTGGCATGGCAAAAAAAAAAGTAAAATAAAATCCCCAAACTTCTGGAAGTGGGATTGCCCATCAAAGGCAACTTGACAGCTGTTGCCAAGTTGCCCTCCTTGGGGGTTGCACCCATGACTGTCTCTCCCAGTGATGTCTGAGAGGCCTGGTGCTTCATGCCTCTCCAATACGGAGCCTTCTTGTATTTCTGGATCTTTGCCCAAGTGTCCGTGGACCCTGAATTGTGTCCTCACCATCCCACTCACCCCGGATCCAGGCCCAGCTGCTCCCTGACCTCCAGCTTCCTGCCTGGTGACCAGCTCTCAGTCCCCTGCAGATTTCCCTCCCCTCTTCGGTGAGGCAGCCAGAGGGGTGCTGGTAAATTACACATCTGCTCCTCTCTCCTGCTTAGAATCCTCCTTGGTCTCCCGAGTGCCCTCAGGAGGAGGCCCAAGATCCTCCTGGGGAAGAGCCTCCCCGGGGCCTCTTAAGACCTTTGCTTATTTCTTTTTTAAAAAAGATTTATTTAATTATTTAACTGTGCTGGGTCTTAGTTGCAGCACATGGGATCTTCCATCTTAGTTGTGGCATGTCGGATCTATTTCCTTGACCAGGGATGGAACCCAAGGCCTCCTGAATTGGGAGCATGAAGTCTTAGTCACTGGACCACCAGGGAAGTCCCTCTAAGTCCTTTCCTGGTCCGGCTTCGGCTGCCCACTCCCACCTGGAGCCCTCACTCCCCACCATCCAGTCATCACGCCTTCGCCTCTGCTGTTCCTCCTGCCTGAAATGCTTTCCACCTGCAGCCTTGAGTTCAGTTCAGTCACTCAGTCCTGTCCAACTCTTTGCGACCCCATGGACTGCAGCACGCCAGGCCTCCCTGTCCGTCACCAACTCACGGAGTTTACTCAAACTCTTGTCCATTGAGTTGGTGATGCCATCCAACCATCTCATCCTCTGTCATCCCCTTCTCCTCCCGCCTTCAATCTTTCCCAGCATCAGGGTCTTTTCAAATGAGTCAGTTCTTCACATGAGGTGGCCAAAGTATTGGAGTTTCAGCTTCAGCATCAGTCCTTCCAATGAATATTCAGGATTGATTTCCTGGATCTCCTTGCTGTCCGAGGGACTCTCAAGACTCTTCTCCAACACCACAATTCAAAAGCATCAATTCTTCGGCGCTCAGCTTTCTTTATAGTACAACTCTCACATCCATACATGACTACTAGAAAAACCATAGCTTTGACTAGATGGACCTTTGCTGGCAAAGTAATGTTTCTGCTTTTTAGTATGCTATCCAGGTTGGTCATAACTTTTCTTCCAAGGAGCAGGCATCTTTTAATTTCATGGCTACAGTCACCATCTGCAGTGATTTTGGAGCCCCAAAAAATAGTCTCTCACTGTTTCCACTGTTTCCCCATCTATTTGCCATGAAGTGATGGGACCAGATGCCATGATCTTAGTTTTCTGAATGTTGAGTTTTAAGCCAACTTTTTCACTCTCCTCTTTCACTTTCATCAAGAGGCTCTTTAGTTCTTCACTTTCTGCCATAAGTGTGGTGTCATCTGCATATCTGAGGTTATTGATATTTCTCCCGGCAATCTTGATTCCAGCTTGTGCTTCATCCAGTCCAGCAGTTCTCATGATGTACTCTGTGTATAAATTAAATAAGCAGGGTGACAATATACAGCCTTGACATACTCCTTTCCCAATTTGGAACTAGTCTGTTGTTCCATGTCCAGTTCTAACTGTTGCTTCTTGACCTGCATACAGTTTTCTCAGGAGGCAGGTCAAGTGGTCTGGTATTCCCATCTCTTTAAGAATTTTCCACAGTTTGTTGTGATCCACACAGTCAAAGGCTTTGGCGTAGTCAGTCACCCCCTATTTACCTGTGAGGCCTCAGCCCACCTCAGGGTTGCCTTTTCTGATCCCCATCCTGGTGCCGGCTTCCGTGTGTGAGATGTTTCCGTCTCCTCTCCCTCAATTCCTCTCTCTTTATTTATTTAATTGGAGGATAATTCTTTACAATGTTATGTTGGTTTTTGCTGTACAACAGTGTGAATCAGTCATAACTATATATATATCCCCTCCCTCTTCAGCCTCCCTCTCACCCACCCTTGCCTCTCTCTTTATATAGACATTTATAGAGGGCAATTTGAAAGTGAGTTGGAGATATGATACTTCACTCAAAATGTTTCTGCCTGTATCTCTCAAAAGCCACGACTTTTTTCTGCAAGGTAGAACCTGTATAATGACAACTCTGTTATCACGTACTAGAAATGTAATATTCATGCAATGATATCATCTAAGGTTAAGTCCATAGTTTATTGATCCCACTGACCCCAGATATCCTTTACACTTGTTTTTCTTTGGTCCACTTGTTTAATATCTGGTCTAGTCCAGTCCTGCCATTAGTTGTCAGGTCTAAATGTTTGTGTACCTTCTCAATTCATACATTCAAACCCTAACTCCAAAAGTTGGAGTAGGAAATGGCAACCCGCTCCAGTATTCTTGCCTGAGAAAATCCCATGGAGAGAGGAGCCTGGCGGGCTACAGTCCATGGGGTCCCAAAGAGTTGGACATGACTGAGCACACACAACTCTGAAGGTGATGGTAGTAGGAGGTGAGGCCTTTGAGATCAGTGCCCTTAAAAATGAGGTCCCAGAGCACGCCCTCAGCCCTTCCCCCATCTGAGGACACGGTGACAGAGCCTGCGCCCAAAAGAGGCCCTCACCAGAACCCAGCTGTGCTGGCACCTTGATCTTGGACTTCCAGCCTCCAAAATTCTCAAGAAATAAAGATAGGCATCTTTGGTGTCCTTTGACCTGGGCTTGTTCCTCAGGCTGCCTTTGCGTTTTGGGACGGGGACATTTATGGAGGACAGAAAAGGTGTTGTTTTTTTGTTGTTGTTGCTTATTTGGCTAGGCTTCGTCTTAGTCGTGGCCCGAGGAATCTTCGATATTCACTGCGGTGTGCAGGCTCTTTAGTTGCCTCATGAGGGAGTTTTTTAGTTATGGCACGTGGACTCTTAGTTGCAGCATGTGGGATCTAGTTCCCTGACCAGGGATCGAACCCGGGCCCCCTGCATTGGGAAGTGCGGAGTCTTAGCCACTGGACCACAAGGGAAGGTGTTTTGTAGTATGTCCCACATTCTGGATTTATTGGCTGTTTCCAGGTTAGATCAGGTTATTAATTTTGGCAGGAATACCCCAGTGGTGAGGCTGTGGTCCTCTCAGAGTCGACATCCTGGCACGTGGAGTGGCAGTTTGTCCTAATATCTGATGCTGAATCGGATCCTGTGGTTAAGGTGGTTTATACTAAGCTCCAGCTGCCCTCACGAAATCCCACAGACTGGTTGCCTTGAACCACAGGAATTTATTGTCTCATGATTCTGGAGGCAGGAAGGCCAAAACTGAGCTATCAGCAGGGTTGGTTTCCTCTGAGGCCTCTCTCCTAGGCTTGCAGATGGCCGCCTTCTCTCTGTCCTCACTTGGTCTCTCCTTTTTGTCCACACTGGTGTCTCTTTGTGCATCCAAATTACCTCTTCTTGTTCAGTCACTCAGTTGTGTCTGACTATTTGTGACCCCATGGACTGCAGCATGCCAGGCTTCCTTGTCCTTCACCATCTCCTGGAGTTTGCTCAAACTCCATTGAGTCAGTGATGCCATCCAACCATCTCATCTTCTGTCATCACTTTCTCCTCCTGCCTTCAACCTTCCCCAGCATCAGAGTCTTTTCCAATGAGTCAATTCTTCCCATCAGGTGGCCAAAGTAGTGGAGTTTCAGCTTCAGCATCAGTCCCTCCAATGAATATTCAGGGTTGATTACCTCTTCTTGTAGAATGGCGACCCACTCCAGTATTCTTGCCTAGAGAATTCCATGAACAGAGGAGCCCGGTGGGCTACAGCCCACAGGGTTGCAAAGAGTCGGAGACAACTGAGCAACTTTCACTTCAGAACAGAAGGCCAAGAGGCAGATTGGATTAGTCCCCACCCTAAGTGAAAGTGAAAGTGTTAGTCACTCAGTCGTGTCTGAGTCTTTGCGACCCTGTGGACTGTAGCCCGTAAGGCTCCTCTGTGGGAGTTTACAGGCAAGAATACTGGAGTGGGCTAGCCATTCTCTCCTCCAGGGGATCTTCCCAACCCAGGGATCCAACTTAGGTCTCCTGAATTGCAGGCAGATTCTTTATTGTCTGAGAAATCAGGGTAGTCTCCACTCTAAGAGCTGATTAATTTACTCACCTCTCTAAAGGCTATAAGGCTTTCCAGGTGGTACTAGCGGTAAAGAATCCACCTGCCAATGCAGGAGATGCAAGAGACTTGGGTTCAATCCCTGGGTCAGGAAGATCCCCTGGAGGAGAAAGTGGCAACCCACTCCAATATTTTTGCCTGGGGAAAATCCCATGAACAGAGGAGCCTGGAGGGCTACAGTCCATGGGGTCACAAAACAGACTCGACTAAGCACAGCACTTACAGGGTCTGTTTCCCTGGAGCTCGGGCTTCAATATATGAATTTTGGAAGCGTGCAGTTTAGCCCATACAGGTAGTGACTCACTTCCTTGATGGTCCAGTGGTTAAGACTGCATGCTTCCACTGCAGGGGCACCAGTTCAGTCGCTGGACAGGGAATTAAGATCCAACAAGCTGCATAGCGAGGGAAGAAAAAGCCACCAAAGTGATGAATAATTCTCAGTCTAAATAAAATCCAGTCCTCTCTCAATTAACATAGTCCTTGCAGTTTTTGAAACTTCAGTGTATTTGAAAGTTATGGGGAAAAAATGTGTGCATGTGCGCTCAATCGCTCAGTCGTGTCCGACTCTTTTCGACCCCATGGACTGTCGCCCACCAGTCTCCTCTGTCCACAGAATTTTCCAGGCAAGAATACTGGAGCAGGTTGCATTTCCTATTTCAGGAGGTTACCCGACCCAGGGATCTCCTGCGTTGGCAGGCAGATTCTTTACCATTATGGCACTGGGGGAAAAATGCTATATGTGTAAAATGGAAGGAGGTTCTGGCTTCCGACTTTTTCAAACAGGCTTGTCACCAATGTGAATGCTGGCGGGATATTCAGAAGTCTTACAGGATTTGTATGGGTCTGTCCTGGTATTGCAGGCTGGGTAGCATCTCTGGCTGTGTGTACTGCCTGCTGTCTCCATCACCAAAATTGTCACCAGTATCACAAACACCCCCTAGAGGGCAGTACTCGCCCACTGAGACACACCTGTTCATTGTATTTTATAGGCACCAGCTTTACATGTTCACTTTCCCTGGTGGCTCAGCTGGTAAAGAATCTGCTTGCAATGCAGGAGACCTGGGTTCGATCCCTGGGTTGGGAAGATCCTCTGGAGAAGGGAAAGGCTACCCACTCCAATATTCTGGCCTAGAGAATTCCATAGTCCATGGGGTCGCAAAGAGTCAGACACGACTGAGCACCTTTCACTTTTCACGTTCATATCACACTTTAGAGGTTCTCTGATGCCAGCAGGGCCCTGCGAGTGACCCAGGAAAACCAAGTGGGTCTGGGCCCCATCTCAAGGGGCTGGTATCTGTCTGCTGCCCCATGTGGCCACTGAGTAGAATTCCAACCCCAGTTGTCATAATTTCCTTTTTAAAAGGAGAACCTGGAAATCTGGAATAACATGATGTCTCATACCTTTTAAATGTGGGCTCAAAATTTTCCCCAACTTCTTCTTTTTTTTTTTTTTTTGCTGTGCTACACTGGTCGGGACCTTAGTTCCCTGACCAGGGATCAAACCTGTGCCCTCTGTAGTGAAAGCACAGCCTTAACCACTGAACATCAGGGAAGTCCCTTCACCAACTTTAAAAAAATTTTATTTTATTGAGTTATAGTTGATTTACAATATCTTGTTAATTTCTGCTGTACATCAGTGATTTAGTTATATATACATATGTATATATTTATACATATATTCTTTTCATTATGGTTTATCACAGGATAATGAATATAATTCCCTGTGCTATCCAGTAGGACCCTGTTGTTTATCCATCCTACATATAATAGTTTGCATCTACTAATCCCAAACTCTCAGTCCTTCCCTCCCCTACCCCGCCCCAACTTTTTATTTTGAAAAAAAATCTTTTAAATCTTTTTTCTAGGTTTCTTGTTTGTTTCTTTCTTTGAGGTATAACTGACATACAAAAAACTACTTATTTAATGTACACATTTTGATGAATTTAGAATAAAAACAACTGCAATCTCCAGAAAAATTTAAAAAATAGTACAACAAACACCTGTGTACCCTTCACCTGTAGTCACCAGTAGACCTCAATTTTACCTAAATTTGCTATATCTGACCCTCTTTCCATGCACGCAAACATGCGTAGTGTTCACACACACACAGATTTGCACATTGCTTTTTTTGCGGACCCATTTGCAGATGAATTGTAAATATCTTGTTGTTTCACCTGTAGATACTTCAGGGGGCATCTTCTAAAAATAAACTCCTGATGGCTACGATGCTCATTACTATCCCTAGAAAAAAATCAATATTATCCCATAATATCATCTAATATACAGTCCATGCTGAAATTTCCAAATCATTCCCCCCATTTTTTTTTTTTTTTTTTAACATCTGTTGGTTGATTGATTTTTGGCCATGCCGGGTCTTTGTTCTGCATGGGCTTTCTCTATTTGTGGTGAGTGGGGGCTTCTCTTCGTTGTGGTGCTCAGGCTTCTCCATTTGGCAGTTTCTTTTGTAGTGGAGCACAGGTTCTAGGCTGGAGGGCTTCAGTAGCTGTGGCTCACTGACTCTAGAGCACTGGCTCAGTAGTTGTGGTGCTTAGTTGCTCTGGGCTTAGTTGCTCCAGGCATGTAGGATCTTCCTGGGCCAGGGATAGAACCCATGTCCCCTCCATTGGCAGGTGGATTCTTAAACACAGGGAAGTCCCTCAAAATGTGTTTTATAATGATTTCTCCCTCCTCAATCTAGAGTCTTATGTTGCATTTGGTTGTGTCTCTGAGTCTCTCTCTATTGTTTTTGGAAATTGAGTTGTATTTGATCAAATATTAAGTGTGTAGCTCTAAGAATTTTGACATATGTATACGTTATTTAACTACCAGCAGATCAAAATACATTTTTTGTTCTTTTTTAACCCCAAATATGACACCTATCTTTTTCTTTGACTACTCTGGGTTTTAGTTGTGGTGTGTGGGATTTAGTTCCCCAACCAGGGATCAAACCCAAGCCCCCTGTATTAGGAGCACAGAGTCTTAGCCACTGGACTACTAGGGAAGTCCTCACTCATCTTATTGTCTTTCACGACACAGATATGTCTGAATGGATGACCTACAGTTAGACCTTGTTTGACATTTCCTCACAACTAGATTCTGGGGTTGCACTTCTGGAGGGGCTGTCACAGAAGAAAGCCTTCTTTATGATCCAGCTCTCACATCCATACGTGACTACTGGAAACATAGCTTTAACTAGACGGACCTTTGTTGGCAAAGTGATGTCTTTGCTTTTTAATACAACCTGTCTAGGTTCATCATAGCTTTCCTCCCAAAGAGCAAGCATCTTTTAATTTCGAGGCTACAGTCACCATCCGCAGTGATTTTGGAGTCTAAGAAAATAAAACTTTCCCCCCTTCTATTTGCCATGATGTGATAGAACCGGGTGCTATGATCTTAATTTTGGGAATGTTGAGTTTTAAACCAGCTTTTTCACTCTCCTTTTCACCCTCATTAAGAGGCACTTTAGTTCCTCTTCACTTTCTGACCTTAGAGTGGTATCATCTGTGTGTCTGAGCTTGTTGACATTTCTCCCGGCAATCTTGATTCCAGCTTGTGATTCATCCCAACAGAGGATGCCTGTGCTCTGTTGGCCCCGTATTGGTGATACTGACCTTGATCACCTGGTTAAGGTGGTGTCTACCAGGTCTCCCCACTATGAGTATGTTATCTGTGGGCCACACTTGGAGACCTTGTGTGCATCCATTTTTTTTTTTAAGTGGCCAAAGTAAGTGCATCTGTGGGTCAGCTCTCGTGTTATGAGGTCCCCAGGTTGGAAGCTTTGGGTTTGGGATCTAAAAGAGGTCTTCAACCGACACACTTCCATTGTTGAGGGGGAGAGGAGGTACCAGAGGAGGCTTGGATGGGTGCAGGTGTCTGCGATGGGACCCCAAGAGCACCCGTCTTCCTGCAGCTCCGGGACTGTGGAGGGCTGCGGGAGGTGGAGGTGACCGCCTGCCTGGTGTGGAAGGACTGGCCTCACCGAGTTCATCCCCACAGCCTTGTGGGGAAAGACTGCACAGATGGCGTCTGCAGGGTGCGGCTCCGGCCTCACGTCAGCCCTCGGCACAGGTACCTGACCCCTGACTCCTTGCGCTTGGTCATGGAGATTTTGAGAGGCCGAGGATCACCCCAGGAAACCTTAGGACTGGGGCAGCTTAACCAGACTCTCCCCGCTGCATTGCCTAGATGGGGAAACCAAGGTCTGGGAACAGTGGAGGGTCTCATTTAGGCCTGGAACCCTGCTGCATGCACATTCACATGCGTTGTATTTATCCCCATTTTGTAGAGAAGAAAACCGAGGCTCAGAGAGCTGAAGGAGCCCAGATAGCCAATGGCAGAGCTGAGATTTGACTACAGACCTGACTTAACTGCAAGGCCCATTCTTTCTTTCACTTTATAATTTATATGTTTTCAGTTTAAAAAAGTAAAAGGTTCAGAAAGGGTGTGCAGTGAAAAATAAATTTCTTTCCATCTTTGGTCCCCTAGTTACTAGTGCCCCTTCTTGGGGGCAACTAAAGATATGCTATGCCTATATATATATACATATATATATATACACACACACATATATATATTTGTCATTCCCTTATGAATGGTAGAGACATTTGCACCTTGTTTTTTTGTTTTAGTACATCTGAGAGATAATTCCTATCAGTACATTTAGAACTGTCCTATCCTTTTTATTGGCTGCATAGTATTCCAATGCATGGATGTTAACAATTGATTGAATGTGTCCTTATTAATGGGCATTTCAATCTCTTGTTGCTCTGTTACTATTATTCAATGAATGGTTTCATATATACCCTTCTCTAGGATAAATTCCTAGAAATGAAATTGTTGGCCCCACATCTGTGCATTTATACTTTTAGCAATTTATAAACTTAATGAAAATGTAAGTTCTGTGAGAGCAGAGATTTTCTCTCTTTTGTTCCCTGCTGTATCCCCCTGTTCCCTGTGCCTAGCACAGTCCCTGGCACACAGTAGGTGCTCAGGAAATCTTGGTGGAATGAATGAATACTGCTGTGTTGTCTTCTAGTACGTGACCACTCAGGTGATTTACAGTCCCTCCAGCAATGAGGGAGAGTGCCTGATTCTCTTCAACATCACTTACAGAGGGTATTATCCAGCATTTTGATCTCTACTGTTTTGGAGAGTGTTTTAAAACATTGATATCACATTAGAGTTTAATTGGCAGTTTTCTTTTTATAAATGAGGTCAACTGGTGCTTTCATGAGATAAAGATAAGGTGTGTTCCCAAGTTCTCTCAGGAATCCTCCATTCCCCTAGGGGTTTGAGCCCCAATCCCATCCCAATGCTGGGAACCCTGGGCCTGGGGGGGCTTCAGCCTTTGAGGGTGTGAGCCCCGCAGCAGCATCTGCCAGAGCTGTCTTGTGGGTCAGGGCTACACCTGCCCTCTCAGGAGTACCTCCCTTCACCCCTTCCCCACTCAGCTTTAACAACCTGGGCATCCAGTGTGTGAGGAAAAAGGAGATCGAGGCTGCCATTGAGCGGAAAATTCAGCTGGGCATCGACCCTTACAACGGTGAGTCCCTGTGCCTAGCTCAGCATCTCATCCTCCCAAACTCCTCACCCTTCCACCACCTCGTCCCCTCGCCTTTTCCAGTATCCACCATTGTCCCAGCCCCATCCCTTCCCTGTCCCCCACCCCCTTACTAGGGTCTCCACCACCCCCACTCAGCCTTCCTGTATCTCTCCCACAGCTGGGTCCCTGAAGAACCATCAGGAGGTGGACATGAATGTTGTGAGGATTTGCTTCCAGGCCTCATACAGGGACCAGCAAGGACAGATGCGCCGGATGGACCCTGTGCTCTCTGAGCCTGTCTACGACAAGAGTGAGTTGAGGGTGCTGTTCCATTAGGATTGTCTTTGGTTGCAAGTACTGGAAAGCCCCACACAGAATGGGTGAACAATCAGGGAATTCTTTTTTTTTTTTTTTTCTCAGTTATTAAGTCTGTTCCTATTGATTCAGCTGCTCAGCTATATCAGGGTGCTGGTTCAGTAGCTCTGTGATTCTCGTGGCCTTACCCTCATGGTCATGAGCAGGCTGCCACAGCTCCGGACATCATATCTGTGTTCAGGATGGTGTGTGGGGTCACCCTGTATGGTGTGCAAGCTGTACACTGCCCACCTCTAGAGGTCAGCATTTACTAAGTAGCCTATGGCAACAGGGCCTTCTGGTATTGTAGAAAGCACAATCGGTACAACTATAAAATGCAATCCTTGGGAAGAGGCAGCATAAGTAATAATCTCTCTCTTTTACAGAAAATGATACATTTCTCAGAATCACCCTGATAGGCATCTGCTTATGTCTCATTGGCCAGAACTTGGCTTCATGGCCACCTTTAGTTGCAAAGCAGTCTGAGAAAGCATGTATTTAGATTTTTCATCCTCTATAGAGGGGTACAGGCATAGAAGAGGATATTAGGAATGGCTGTTAGATTTTAGCCCACTTACAGTGACTGCCACAAGCATCAAAATGGGCAGGGAATATTAATTCAATCTGGGCTTTTATGGATGCAAGAGATAGAATCCCAACTCACATAAGGAAAAAAAAAAAAAAAAAGAATGTTAGTTCCATTAACTAAAAATATCCAGAGGTAATATAATGTTTCAGGTTTGGCTTTATCCAGGCTCTCAGTGATGTCATTAGGGATCTATTTCTTTCCATCTCTCAGTCATGCTTCCTTCATGTTAGAGTCACTCTTAGCAGGGCCCTCCCAGGCGGGGGCAAAATAACTGTACAAAGCTCTAGTCTTATGTCCTACCAGCCTGGAACTTTTCTCCGGCTCCTGAAAAGAGATTCTTTTACCCAATTTCTTTTTTTTTTTTTTTTCCTGCATGCAGTCTTTCTCTAATTGCGGTGAGTGGGGGCTACTCTTTATTGAGGTGTGTAGGCTCTAGGCACTTGGGCTTCAGTAGGTGTGGCAAGTGAGCTTAGTAGTAGCGGCTCAAAGGCTCTAGAGCTCTTAGTTGCTCTGTGACATGTGGAATCTTCCCATACTAGGAATCAAACCTGTGTCCGCTGCATCAGCAGGCAGATTCTTATCCCCTGTACCACCAGGGCAGTCCTCTTACCCAATATTTTTGCTCACATCCTCCTCTCTGACCAATCATCTGTGGCCAGGAGGAGGTGATGCTTTGATTGGCCAGGTCTAGGGCACATGGTCACCACTTAGCTACCAGTGGGCTTTGACCTATCCAATCCCCATGACAGAGATGGGAGCTCACTAGACCTCAGCGCGGAGGACTCATGGATTTCCATTAACCCCTCCACGCCGGGCATCTTCTTTTTCCACCTGCACCACAGGTTCCAAAAATATCAGACACCCTGGCTTGTCCATTTCCCACCTCTCCAACCCCAAGTGGGCACCCATGGGGTTCCTGGTAAGGATTTAATGACTGAATTCTTTTTTTTTTCCCTTTGTGTGTCTTCCTCTCCTCTTTCCCAGAGTCTACAAACACGTCGGAGCTGCGGATTTGCAGAATCAACAAGGAGAGTGGGCCGTGCACGGGTGGCGAGGAGCTCTACCTCCTCTGTGACAAGGTGCAGAAAGGTGAGGGGCAGCGAGCGGGCAGAGTGGGGTCTGACGCTTGCAGAGAGGGAGACGGTGAGGGGTAGCTGGTAAACCAGGGGAGCCTAGAAGAAGGGTCCAGAGCTCTGGTTTCAGATATTGCCCATTGATTCACTCTCTCACTGAGTCACCCAACCACACACCCACTCACTCATTCATGAACAGAGAATGAAGCCTGTTTATACCGGCCAGCATTGAGTGCTGGGAAGACCTTGGCATCAGGAACTTTGGGGAACTACTCTGGTATTAAAATCGTGGAGTTGTATAAACGCATGCTTTATGCCAGTTGGGTCGGAGCTCCAGATGGAGAAAAATGGAGGAGGTTTCCACTTGAGTCATGTCCATTCAAATGTCAAAACCCCTTTCTCAAACAGGGTTTTTAAAAATTTTACTATTTATTCATTTTTGGCTGCTTTGTGTTGGGCTTACTCTAGCTGCGGCGAGCTTTGTGTGGGCTTACTCTAGCTGTGGCGAGCAGGGGCCACTCTTCATTGCGATGCACAGGCTTCTCATTGAGGTGGCTTCTCTTGTTGCAGAGGACAGGCTCTAGGTGCACACATACTTCAGTAGTTGGAGCACGCGGGCTCCGTAGTTGCGCCATGCGGGATCTAGGGCACCAGCTCAGCAGTTGTGGTGCACAGGCTTAGCTGCTCTGCAGCATGTGGGGTCTTCCCAGATCAGGGATCGAACTCATGTCCCCCTGCATTGGCAGGTGAATTCTTATCCATCGTGCCACCAGGAAAGTCTGGGTTTTTTTTTTTTTTTTTTGAACAAGTAAATGGTTATTGGGTGGCTCCTCTATGCTGGCCTCTGTGCTAGGCAGTGCTGGGACATAGCAGTGACCGAGACATGTCCAGACTCTGCCCTCACAGGGCTCTCAGTTCAGTGAGAGGTAGGGAAAGAAATACAAATTATAAATATGCGTAATGCTGATAGGGAAGAAGACATAGTACTGAGACTGAACAACAGGAAGACCAGACATAGCCCAGGCATCTGGGAAGGCTTCCTGGAGGAGGTGATATTTGAGCTGAGATCTGAGGAAGGCCAAGGAGATTCTTAGGAGCCTGGGAATTGGGGTTAGGGCCATAAAACTGATCCTGCCCTGGGTGAATGATTCAAGGTAGATGTGAGTTCTATTCCATTATTGACTCACTCGTTGTTTTTGGCCAGGTGACTTCACTACCCTGTTTCCTCAACCCCTAAAATGAGCTGGTATTAAGATGAGATGGGATCCCAAGTCCCTAAGAGCTACATCACAAAGAGTTAGCATTTACTGAGGATTTTCTGAGTTCCAGACCTGGAGCTAATATTTTGCATAATGCTTATAAAAGCCGTCATACTTAACAAGGATTGATAACCTATTATGTTAAGTCCTCTTCTAAGCCCTTTTATTGGAATGACTAATTTAATCCTCCTAACAAGTCCTACAAGGTGAGTGCTAGACTTTCCCTCTTTAGGGTGATGACACTGGGCCCAGAAATAACAGTAACTTCCCCAAGTCCTAGGAGCTAGTGCTGAAGAGCTCCCATCTTGGATTTCCATCTTGGCTGCACCACTTCTTGACCATGTGACCTTGGACAAGTGGCTTAATCTCCTGGTGCCTTTGCTTTCTCCTCAATATCATGGGCTTCCTAGAACTGTTGTATGTCTTAGAGGTAATCTGTGTGTGTCCAACACATATAAAGCCTCAATATATATACATATATATGGGCTTCCCAGGTAGCACTAGTGGTAAAGAACCTGTCTGCCAATACAGGAGACATGGGTTCGATCTCTGGATCATAAAGATCTCCTGGAGGAGGAAATGGCAACCCACTCCAGTATTCTTGCCTGGAGAATCCCATGGACAGAGGAGCCTGGTGTGCTACTATTCATAGGAGTCAGACATGACTGAAGTGACTTAGCATGCATGCACGCATAATTAGTTTTATTCTTAGAAATATTGGTGTTGATTTTGGGGGAGGCTGAGTGAGTTGGGCCTCTGGTGGACCAAGTGTCTTGGCCCAGCTGATGCCCCCACTTTCCTGCCAGAGGATATATCGGTGGTGTTCAGCAGAGCCTCCTGGGAAGGCCGGGCTGACTTCTCCCAGGCCGATGTGCACCGCCAGATTGCCATTGTGTTCAAGACACCACCCTACGAGGACCTGGAGATTGTTGAACCTGTGACAGTGAACGTCTTTCTGCAGCGGCTTACCGATGGGGTCTGCAGTGAGCCTCTGCCCTTCACCTACCTGCCTCGGGACCATGGTAACCACAGCAACCCAGGGTGACCCACTGCCCCAGAGACCAGGTCTTTGGCCTTGCTTGGGGTGACCCAAAGGGGAAAGGGGAAGAGGCAGAAGTAGAATGTGGGCTCTGAGTTGCACAGACTGGGGTTCAAATTCTGATCTGCTTACTGGCTTGTGTGACCTTGGCTTTTCCTAGTCTCAGACTCCTCCTGTGCAAAATGGAAATAATAACAGTACCCATCTCTTGATATTTTGGGATTATTTAATGATTTCTCCTCTCAGCACAGCTGCTCATGCCTGGGCCTCTGCTGGGAACATAGTGGTACCAGAGACAGCCCCAGCCCTGTGCTATGAGGCTCATCATCCTATGGAGGTGGGGGGATGAGGGAGAACAGGTCCATTCCCATACAGGAACAGCCAGAGTGGGCAGGGCTGGGATGGAATTGCTTACAGAATTCGGCTTGCAGAGTAGGGCAACTGACCCAACCTTAGAGTTCAGGGTGGGTTTCCTGGGAGAGGGGGCAGTTGACCTGAGGACAGGAGGGTGACTAAGCAGTTTTCCAGGGAAGTGATAAGAGTTGAGGAAGAGTGTTTTAAGCAGCTCGAACAGCAAGTGCAAAGGCCCTGAGGCAGAATTATGCCTGGGATGTTCCAGTGTGGTTAGAAGTGGATTTGGGTTTTATTCTAAGATATGGACATCTATATACATTGGTTGGGAAAAAGCCAGAATAGCTCAACAACTTCCCAAACGGTTTCTATAATTCTTATTTTTCATGGGTTATTTTTTATGCCTCTGATATCTCCTGATATCTCCTGATACAGACAGCTACGGCGTGGACAAGAAGCGGAAACGGGGGCTGCCTGACGTTCTTGGGGAGCTGAATAGTTCCGGTGTGTCCCCTCTGCCCCTTTTGATGTCCCTCTCCAGGTCCCTGGGAGGGGTTGACTGACCCCACCGCCCTGCCCACTCCCCCACGTTGGGGAGGAGGGGCTGGTGGGATCCAGGGGTCCTCATCTTTGCCTTCCTTCAGATCCGCATGGCATTGAGAGCAAACGACGGAGGAAAAAACCAGTCTTCCTGGATCAATTCCTGCCCAGCCATGGCTCAGGTGGGTATTGATTCAGTGCAAGCCCCTGCCCTCAAGGTGGGCTGAGGTGGGTGCTGCAGCCTTGCTTTTCTAGCCTCTTCAGGCCCCCCAAGAGCTCCTACATGGCTGGTGCCTCACCACTTAACCAGCAACATAAAGTGGAAATAGTGGCTCTGGACACAGTCCAGAGGCTCTGATCGCCACTTGGCCATGTACATGCTGTGTGACCTTCATCAAGTTGCTCTACCTCTCAGAGCTTCAGGGCTCCTCTGAAAAGTATCACCACATACCTACCTCATTGGCCTTTTAAATATTACTGTATTTATTTTTACAGACACTCTGAGCATAACTGCTTTGTGTGTGTTCACTTAATCTGTGCAGTCCCTCTAGGGGGTGGGGGGTGGGTGCTATCATCTCCTCCCATGCCCCGGTCCCATTTTACTGGTGAAAAACTTGAGGCCCAGAGAGGTGACATCTCTTGCCCAAGGTCACACAGCCAGTCCGTGGTGGAGCTAGGAGTTACACCTGGGCAAAAGTTTATTTACTTGTTAATTTATTTAAATTTTTAATTATTTAATTAGGCTGCAATAGGTCTTAGTTGCATGTGGAATATTCAATCTTCTCTGTGGCATGTGGGATCTTTAGTTGTGGCAATGTGAACTCTCAGTTGCGGCATGTGGGATCTATTTCCCTGACCAGGGATCAAACCCAGGGCCTCTGCATTGGGAGCATGGAGTCTTAGCCACTGGACCCACCACCCACGGGCATAGGTTTAGATTAGTGATGATACATACGAAACCAGTAGTAGGGAGTAGATGATGGATAAATAGAAGTGGTGTCAGAGCTAGCCAGCCTTGAATTCAGTCACCCTCTGACCTCTTCTACCACGGCCTTCATCTCAACTCACATGCCAGCCTCCAGATCCCATGAACTGTAACCCTGTCTGGCTGCTATCCAAAGCCTCCCCACTTGCTGACTGCTAGCTCTAAGAACGCTGTCCCCAGGACCCCAGCTACCCCAGGAGCCCAGCTCCCAGTCAGCTCCCAACCAGAATCTGCTGGAGTTGTCAATCTCAGCCAATCTCACCCAAAGGTTTCGAGTGTCATCTGTTGTCCCCCCCAACCCCTCTAACCAATGCCCAAGACCTCTGCCCCTAGAAACCCCCAGTCCTAGTCCATTTCACCAACCTTCAACCCTGAATCCCTGAAATCCCTCATCATTAGCCACTTAGTAATTCTTTCACTTGCTCCATCACCCCAATTTCCCAGTATCTCAAGTTCCCCTTTCTAATTCCTGTGGCAAAGCTGCCCTGGCATTAGAGTGGAATGGTTAGGAGCCTGGCCTCTGCAATCAGACTGGGTTTGAATTCAAGGCCACAATTTAGCCACTGTGTGATCTTTTTTTAAAAAAATATTTATGGCTGCATCAGGTCTTAGTTGCAGCATGTGGGCTGTTCATTGAAGTACAAGGTCTTCTCTCTAGCTGTGGTGTGTGTTGGGGGGGGGTGTCTAGAAATGTATTTGTGGTGCATGGGCTTAGTTGCCCTGAGGCATGTGAGATCTTAGTTCCTGAACCAGGAATCAAACCTGTGTCCCCTGAATTGGAAAGTGGATTCTTAACCACTGCGCTGGGGAGTCCCAGTGCAACCTCTTTGGGCCTCAGTTTACTTAACTTGCAGATGGAGATCTTCCTTCTTGGGGTTCCTTCCAGAATTTAGTGAGGCCACAAGGCACAGTTATTTAGTATAGGATTTGGTGCCCAGGAGATGTTAGGAACTTGCTGGAAACCAGGAATGCCACCTGTATTTGTTATGATCATGTTTAACTGCATTTACAGCAAAACCTCAAATAACAGGAGCTTCAGTAGGATAGGACATTATTTCTCCTCTCACATTAACACAGTCCAGGGGTGGGTGGTCCACAGATGGTTTGGTGGCTGCATGATCATCGGCGACCCAAGATCCTGCCATTTTCAGCTCATAATTTCCACCTAATGATGCAGAATGGCTGTTGCAGCTCCAGCCATCATGCCCACATTTCAGCCAGCAGCACTTGGTTACATGTCCACATGAAGCTACAAGGGAAGCTGGGAAATAGAGTTCCAGCAGCACTGTGACTCCTTCTAAAATAAGTGTAGTCAGTCTTTGCTGGTAAGGTTTGTCTTGTCTCAAAAAGTCTTCCACAATAACACTTACCATTTTACCTTACAATTTTGGGACTTGATATTTCTCCTTGGGTCTCCCATGTTGTGGAGATTTCACCTTTTGGGTTGTCTTTAAATGCTGGGGGGCTTTGGAGCATCTTTTTCTTCCTCATTCTTAAGGAAAACCCACTAGCATTATAGGAGCACAGTTTCAACCCTGGTTCCACAACTCACCTGTGGACTGCAAGTTATTTTGCCTGTTTGCTTATTAAATAAGAATGATTCTTAGTTTCTTGAGGAACTTCCAAACTGTTTTCCACATACCAATTTACCCTCCCACCAACAATGTATGAGGGTTCTCTTTTCTCTACATCCTCAACAGCATTTCTTATTTATGTCTTTCTGATGACAGCCATTCTGACAGGTGTGAGGTAATACTTCACTGTGGTTTTTATTTGCATTTCTCTGATGATTAACCATGTTGAGCATCTTTTCATGTGACTGTTGGCCAACTGCATGTCTTCCTTAGAAAAATGTTTATTCAGTTGCTCTGCTCATTTTTTTAGTTGGGCTATTTGTTTATTTAATATCGTATGAGCTGTTTTTATTTTGGACATTAACTGTGTATTGGTCATATCATTTGCAAATACCATATGATGCAGCAATTCCACTCCTGAGTGTATATCCAAAACAAACAAACAAAATGAAAACACTAATTTGAAAAGAGACATGTACCCCAGTTCATAGCACCATTGTTTACAATAGCCAAGAAATGGAAGTAACCTAAGTGTCCTTCAATAAATGAATGGATAAAGAAGATGTGGTATATATATATATACAATGGATTACTGCTGCTGCTTAGTCGCTTTAGTCGTGTCCGTCTGTATACGACCCTATGGACTGCAGCCTGCCAGGCTCCTCTGTCCATGGGATTCTCTAGGCAAGATTCCTGGAGTGGGTTGCCATGCCCTCCTCACAATGTATTACTACTCAGTCATAAAACTGTAATTTGCAACAACATGGATGGACTTAGAGAGTATTATGCTTAGTGGCAGAGAAAGACAAATACTGTACAACTTATATGTGGAGTCATAAAAAAAAGTGAATATAACAAAAAAGAAATACTGACAGATATAGACAACAAACTAGCGGTTATCAGTGGGAAGAAGGGAGGGGGAGGGGAAATATAGAGATGGGGATTAAAAGGTACAAATTACGATGTATAAAATAAATCAGCAACAGGGACAGGGAATACAGCACAGGGAATATAGCCAATATTTTATAACAACTATAAGCAGAGTATGGGCTTCCCTGGTGGTCTGCATGGTAAAGAATCCACCTGCAATGCAAGAGACCTGGGTTCAGTCCCTGGGTTGGGAAGATCCCCTGGAGAAGGGAATGGCAACTCACTCTAGTATTCTAGAAGGGCAACGCCCTTCCAGTATTCTTGCCTGGAGAATCCCATGGACAGAGGAACCTGGTGGGCTACAGTCCATGGGATGACCAAGAGTCAGACACAACTGAATGATTAAGCACACACACATAAGTGGAGTATAACCTTAAATAATTGTGAATCACTGTGTTGTACACCTGAAATGTATAATACTGTCCATCAATTATACCTCAAAAAAAATTATTGTACATAAAAAAAGAGAGAAAGAACGGTGGTAGTCCCTACTCAGAGTTCTCCCTGGCGTTATAGGAGGCCACATGATAAAGTATTTAGCCATAGACCCGGCATTTGACCTGGCGGGAGGTAGACCCTAAAAGCCCACCATGCTTCCTTCTTTCTCCTCATCCCTGCAGGACCGTACCTCCCGCCGTCAGTGCTGCTACCGGACACAGACTTCTTCCCGGGCACCGTATCCCTCCCTAGCCTGGAACCCCCCGGCGGGCCGGACCTCCTGGACGACGGCTTTCCCTACGACCCCGCTGCCCCCACGCTCTTGACCATGCTGGACATGTTGCCCCCAGCGCCACCACTCACCAGCGCTGTCGCGGGCAACGGCGGTGCAGGGGCTGCGGTCGGGGAGCCCCCCGGCCCTGAGCCGCTGACGCTGGACTCGTACCAGGCCCCGGGCCCCGGGGACGGAGGCACTGCCAGCCTCGTGGGCAGCAACATGTTCCCCAACCAGTACCGTGAGGCCGGCTTTGGGGGTGGCCTCCTGTCCCCGGGCCCTGAGGCCACGTAGCCCCGCGGCGCTGGAGGAGAGGCGCTGGGTGGGGAGGGAGGTGGCCTTCCAATCAGGATACCCAGCACCCCCATCCCCTGGGGCGGCCCTTGGTCAGTCTTCCAACGTCCTCGTCCTTCTGAATCGGACATCTTCAGCGCTGGGGAGAAACTCCGTAGCACCGGTTTCTCCTGAGCTCATTTTACAAATGAGAAAACTGAGTCTGGAGAGGAAAGGGGGCTTGGCTCTCAAGCACTAGCTTGTTAAAGCTGCTGTCTCAGTTCCCACAAGCAGGGGCACCTTCTCCAGGGGGATTCTGTTGTGTATATATGGGAGGAGGGTGCAGATCCCCCATCCTCCTTCCCCAAGCTTGAAGGTGGGGGGGGGGATAGGTTGTTTGTTCAGAGTCTTCCTAATAAAGATGAGCTTTTGATCCCTGGGGGTCTCGTCTCTTCGCTAGAGAAACAACCCCCGCCCTTACGTATGAAGTCTCCAGGCTCCGCCTACGTCCCCCGGATTTCCTCAAGCCCCGCCCTTCCGCTCACTCTCTAGTTCAACCTAGTTCCCGCCTCTCGAGTAGGCGGAAGCGCCTCTGCAGCTCCCCGCCCCGTCACTCAGCCTCCCACTTCCGCTTCCGGTGCGGGTCGCGCGCGAGCGCAGCGGTGGGAGGCGGCGACGAGCCGGTGAGTTCGGGCAGTGGGTGACCTGCTGGCCTCGGGCGGACGTCAGCCCGGCTTCGCCCTTGCCTCGGCTTCTCCGCGGTCTACTGTGAGACTCCGCTTGGCCCGGGCCCCGAGGGCCGCCCGCCCCGCACCCCTTCGGCCTGCCGTGCCTCAGGCCGCGCCCTGCCTCCGCCGTCGGCCAGAACTCGCCGCGTCGGACCTTGCCGCTTGCCACAGGTCCCGCCCCCTTGTCAGAAAAACTTAGCCCTATCCCTCAGGCCCAGAGCGGGTACTCGAGCCCTGTCCTCCAGGCTTGCCCCTAAACGCAGCCCACCCCCTCCTGTCAGCTCGCTCCGCCTCCCTCAGCCTCTGTACCCTCCCCCCGCCCCCAATTTAGATTCCTGCTTTAGACCTCAGCAGCGCTCCGTTCTTTTCTTCCGGCGCTGCCTCCTGCCCCCCTCCTCCCGCAAGTGTCGGGAGGACATCCACCACCATCCACGCCCTTCACGTGCCCTCGACCCCCACCTCCACACCACTACCCTTTTTCCATAAAAACTTTCTCCTCTTCGTCCACCAGCCTTCATCCCCAGACCTCTGGTACCCAGACCCCGCCACCCCCACGGATGGCCCCTGGTGGGCGCCGTTTCAGCCCTTCCTCTCCCTTGAGCTCCCAACCCCAGCTGCTCATGGTCTTCCTCCAGACCTTACTTCAAACACTCTCTTCTTCCATTCTTGAACCTTTCATCCTTGATTCCTCCTCATTAAACACAGGATACCTCTTTCCCTGGGCTGCTCACTCCAGAATCAGCGGGAGTGGGGGTGGGGGATTCAGAATGCCCAGGGTACTGGATCAGACTTGCCCGGGATCCACCAGAGTGTATCCTGCTGCACGGCTCTGCAGCCTCACTTCCCCTCCCTGAAGCTGGTGTTCAGGATTAATTCTATCAACTTGTTAGGTGACGGTGATCCTGCCCGTATTTTTTTTTTTTTTAAAGCCCATCTGACACCCCTTCCCTCATCCCTCAGGTTGAGGCCCCAGCCTTGGCCTCACCACAATGTGGCACGAGGCTCGGAAACATGAGCGGAAACTTCGAGGCATGATGGTCGACTACAAGAAGAGGGCAGAGCGGCGCAGGGAGTACTATGAAAAGATCGTAAGTGACCCTTAATCTGGGTTGGGAGCTCCGTGAGAGGGCAGAGCCCTAGTTATCCTGGTACCACTGAGGCTTGGAAATACGCTAAGAGGGGATACCCATTTCCTGAAGAGAATGTCCATCTTTTGAGCATAGTGATGTGCTGTGCTATTCGGTGCTGAGCTGAGTCTCTCAGTCCCATCCAACTCTTTTCCACCCCCGTGGACTGTAGCCCACTGGGCTCCTCTGTCCATGGGATTCTCCAGGCAAGAATACTGGAGTGGGTTGCCATGCCCTCCTCCAGAGCATAATCATTGGGGGGGGCGGGGGGGCAGGGAACTGAGGTATTTTGTTACTTGTCCATGCTGTGCTGTCTGGTGTGGACTCAGAGTACAGAACTGGTGTTGGCAGGAAGGAGGGAAGTCTTTGTAGCACTCCAGACATAAGATTGGCCACCTCCGGAATGTTGTCGGTCTTGCTTATTCCTGTGTTCACAGTGCCTAGAGGAGCTCAGTCCTTCTTAAGATTTAACTTGGCACCCGTAAGGAGTGCCACCAGTATTCACTAAGTGAATTCTGACCATTTCTCCCGTTAGATGCTTCAGTTGCTTTTGGAGAGAAGAGCACACTCCATCTTGTGACCTAAAAGGCCCTTGTGTTCTGGCCTGTCAGCTTCATCCTGAGGTCGCGCCATTGGCCTTTTTTTCCACCTCTGCCACCACTGGGTATTGAGCCTGTAATGCCTCTTCTTAGCTCCTTAACTTGTTACTTGTTCTTGAGACCCGAGCTTGAAATGGCATTGGCATATTAGGTTCTGATCTTCTGTGAGATGGTATTTATTTAGACGTTTTCATTTACTACTGCATCACTGCCGCAGGCTCCTCCCTGGTGTTCTGGCTTCCAGTCCTGCCGCCTCTAATCCACTCTCCTCAGAGAGGCCAGAGAGTTTTTTTTTTTTTTAAGTAAAGGATGGAATTAGTGTTATTTTTTAGAAAATATTTACTTATTTGGCTGCACTGGGTCTTAGTTGTGGCATGAGAGATCTAGTTCTCTGACCAGAGACCGAACCTGGGTTCCCTGCACTGGGAGTGTGGAGTTTTAATTGCTGGACCAGTAAGGAAGTCCCCAGAGAGGTCTTTCTAAAGCACAAAGCTGACTCTGTCCCTCCCTTACTCAGAACTTCTCTGTGACTCCCTAGTGCCAGGCTCCTCATGACAGCCTTTAAGACCATCCATGGCCTGGCTTTTACTACCTCTTACAGACTCATGCTACTCTGCTTTCTGCCTTATTCCTTTGCTTACATCATCTGGCCTCCCTACTATCTGGGGCTACTTTTTCTAGCCAAAAAAGGTGTGTAAAGAGCTCCCAGTTTACCTCCCAAAATTGTATAGTTCTCTCTAGCCATAGGGGCTTTTGCGTGAGCTTTTCCTCTACTAGGTTAGCTCCTGCTCATCTCTCAGATCTCAGTCCTCAGGGGAGTCTTCCCTCATCCTTCATACTCAATCAGTGTCTCCTATAAATGCTGTTATAGCTTCTTGTTTTTCCCCTTTGTGGCATTTGACACAAATTTTCAGCTCTGTGAGACTGGGGACTGTGTTTATTTGGGTCATGCTATTGCTTTCCAAGCTTGAGCCCAACGTGATTTAAAAGACTAGGTGAATAAAACAATAATAATAGCAGTTGCCATTTTAATTGATCCTTCTCAGGCTCCAGGCTCTGTGAGGAGAAATTCAGATATATGATTTCTTTGAGTCCCCACAATCACCCATGAAACAGAGGCTGCTATTATCCTAGGAGAGGAATCTCTGAGAGCCCGTCTCTAGTGATATCGGAATAATTATGACGTGACCACAAGGGCAGGGCCTGAGTCTGTGTTGTTTATAGTTGAGGCCCTAGCGGTGGGCCAAGAACGCTGTCAGTGCTCAGGGCTGAGTAACCGCCACTTAATAAGGGTTCAGGGTGCGCCAGACCCCATGCCTGCTACTCTGGCACATTGTTTCTAGTCCTTTCAGCAGCCCTGAGGTGGGTGTTGGTCCATGAGTTAAAGGTTTGCTGATAACAGTAGTTAATGCTATTGAGCATTTGTGTGTTAAGCACTGTGCCGGTCGCTTGACACGCGCCTCTGTTTCGTCATATCTTCACTGAAGACAGATGTTTATTTCCTTTTTGCCTAAAAGCCCACAGGTGGCCAGTCCTGCTCAGGGAACTGTTATTCAGCCGTGAGTGGTTTCTCTTGCCAGTGTTTTCTTAAGGTCTAAGAGGGCTGCTCAAACTCTAACCATCATGTCTTTATATTCCATTCAGCAGGGAGGAAGAAGGGAGGGAAAAGAAGCCAGTGGGTTCTTGTCAGTTGTTAAGAAAGTTTCTAAATGTTTGCACGTGATACATCCACTCATATCCCCGTGACCACAAAGTAGCCCCTGGTCACATACAGCTGCCAGGAAGGCTGAGAGGCATACCCTGTGTTCTGGGGGGCCTTGTGCCAGTTATGTTAGGAGTCTTATTACTGTGGAGGAAGGGGCAGTGGATGTTGGTTGCCAATTAACGGGCTATCACAAATGGTGGGGATAGGGGCACCTCCCTCCCAGGTTATCGGAGTATTCGGTGAGATTGGGGGCAGAGACTCCTGAGGGCCGACCTGCTCAGGATAACTTGCTCAGTAAATGCCAACTCTTCTTGGTGCTCAGGTTATTATTACAAAGTAGAGCTGGAATCGCATCCAGGTGGATGGGTGGAGTGGAGGAAAGAAGGCTGGAGTGGGATCACTCAGAAGGCCTGGGTCTCCAGGCTCTCGTCCGTGTGAGCCAGAGAGCTCTCTGAGCTTTGTTTTCCCCCTTGCGATGGTGGTGATGACCAGCCCCTCTCACTGGGTGACAGGGAAGAGCTTCAAGAATAGAACAGTGTCTGTGGGGTGCGTTGTGGTGCAGGCCTGTACAAGCAGCTATTGTCCCCGAACATGAACGTGATCAGCATTCAGATCAGAGCCACCGAGCTGTGGATGGTGGCGGCTTTGAGGAGAGGATGGGGCTGTCACGTGGGTCTCTCATCTTATTCTCCACCCTAGAGAGGCAGCTGAGGCCAGTGTTGAAGAAGCAGAGGTCGGCTGTGGCAGACTGGGCCAGTGTGTCCAGACAGCTGATTTCTCTTCTCCTGATGTGTCCTTGGTGCCTGCTGTCCCTCCCTTCCTGTCCCTGGTTCCGTCATTGTTCCTGTCCCTGTTGACTTTCTTCTAATCAGTGGTTTGGGTAAAGAAACAGAATTCCATGTTGATGTGAAAGTGGGAAATAACACAGATCTCAGCTCTGGCCTCTCCTTCTCCAGGAGGCCCCAGGCTGACCCCACTGGGCTGAGTGGTGCAAGCCCTGGCTCCCCCATCCCAGCACTGCTCACTCTAGGTCGTCACTCTGGGGCCCAGGTCTGTCCCCCACACTGGACTGCAAGCCGTGGGGACAGGGGCTGACTGTCTCAGTCACAGCTGTGGCCCTAGCACAAGGCCTCGCTCAGAGTGGGTGCCTACTTCACAGTTGAATGAGTGAGAGAAAGGCCAGGAACTTGTCTGACCCTCTTTGATCCTGGAGATGTAATGGTCCAGTGGTTAAAAATAGATTTTGGCTCTTGAAGAAGTATTTGTACATGTTTGTTGGGAGTTTGTTTCACAATAGCCAAGATGTGGAAACAAATGTCCGTCAGCTGATGATGAATGGGTAAAGAAAAGTGGTCTGTACATGCAGTGGAATATTATTGAGCTGTAGAAAGAAAGGAAATTCTGTCACAGGCTACAGCATAGAGGCACCTGGAGGACTTTATGTCCAGTGAAATAAGCCAGTCACAAAAAGAGAAACCCTGCAAGATTCCATGTGTATGAGGTATTTGAAGCAGTCAGTCCCTTAGAGACAGAAAATGATGGTTGTCAGGAGCTGGGGGAGGGGGAAAAGGGGAGTAGTTGTTCAGCAGGTGTAGACTTTCAGTTTTGCAAACAAGACATCCTAGAGATCCGGTGCACAGCAGGGTGCAGATAGTGCTACTGTACTGTGCATTTAAAAGTGGGTAGGTTAGTAAATTTTATGTTGTTTGCCTGTTACCATGACAAAAAAAATTATTTTAGAAAAAAAATGGATTTTGGAGTCAGGCCTATTTGGGCTCAGATCCTGGTTCTGTTTGTGACTGGTGTGATCTGGAGCGAGTGAGCCTCCCCGCTCTGAGCTCCAGTTTCCTCACCGGGAACGTGGGGTAGGAGTAGCACCTTCCTCCCATGGTTGAGAAGTTTGGGATGTACATAAAGCACTTGGCTTTTGGTGTGGTTCATTGACTTTTCCAGAAGCTCCCAACAGAGCCAGGCCACAGACCCAAGTCTGCACTCCCCGCCCAATGCTTTTTAGTTGCTGTGGTGCTGGTACAGTGAGTTCTTGGTATAGGCCAAAGTCCTTCCTGCGAACTGAGTCCCAGGTGTGTCTTGGGTGTGGGAGCTGAGCATTTGGCCTGGAGCTGTCTCGGAGCTCCGGGCGGTCACAGGGCCTGAGGTGAGGGGCTGAGGGAGGCAGGTGAGGTGCAGGAGGCGGGTGTAGCCCCCCAGCTCCTCCAGGTGTGAAGGGCGTCCGGCGCAGGGTGCGCAGCACAGGGAGCAGCCCGGTGGCCCTGGTCATCGGTGAGCGTCCTTCTCAGCTCCTGCTGCCTGGGGTTGGGGTGGGAGCCGGAGGCCGAATGAGGAAGTGCAGGCTCTCGAGAGCTTGAGGCTGATGGTTTTCTCAGTCTCAGGGGCTCAGTCTCCTCATCTGTGAGTGAGGCCGCATTCTGTTTCCTTTGGTCAGTGTTCCTGGGCTCTGCCTTGGGCGCTCAGAATACAACAAGACAGGTCCTGGCCCTCTGGAAGTTCTGTTCTAGTTGGGGGGGGGGGCAGGTGATAGGTGATGGGCGGTGCTCTGAAGAGAGTAGGGTAGGGTAAGGAGCTAGTGTCAGTCAGGAGCTGTCGGGAGCTGTTGAGATAGACTTGATGAGGAAGGCGGCTGGAAGGAGATCAGAAATAAGTGAGGAGACAAACGTGCAAGAGCAGGGCTGTTCTGTGGTGTGGAGGCCGGCGGTGTGGAACGGGGCAGGGCGGGGCTGGGGGAGCCCGTGGTGAGAAGTCAGAGGAGCCAGGTGGGAGCGGGCCAGGCTCTGCATAGAGGGACGGGGCCTAATACGTTTAACACCGCCTCAGGCTGCTCTGTGGAAAAGGAGCTGCAGAGGGCAAGGGTGGTAGCAAGGAGCCAAGCTGGGGAGAGGAGGCTGCTGAGTGGTCAGGGAAGGTGGCGGGGCAGGGGGGCTCGGGATGGGGGGTGGTTGGAGTCTGGGGAGGGGAGCTTGGTCAGGGTTTAGTGGGGAGCACCAGCACCCTGGCTCGTGGCTCTGACGCGGATTTTAGGCTTTCCTGCTGCAGTTATGGTCACTTGGGGTTGTAACCCCCACAGGAGAGCTCAGGTCAGAGGTGAGAAGTGAATGGAAGGTAGCAGCAGGTGGTGAGGTGGTGGGAGGGGCTCTGGAGAAAACGGTGACTCAGGGGCCATTCTCCTCCATCTTGGTGCCTTTTTTTTTTAATATAGCTTTACTGAGATATAATTCACATACTCAGGCCTTCCCTGGTGGTCCAGTGGTTAAGACTCTACACTCCCACTGGTTCTATCCTTGATCAGGGAACTAAGATCCTTTGTGCCTCGAGGCATGGCCAAAAAAAGAAGAAAAGGAAAAAAAATTTTTTTTAAATCCACATACTGTACAGCTCAGTGGTTTTCAGTATCTTCCCAACCCAGGGATTGAACCCAGGTCTCCCACATTGCAGGCAGATTCTTTACCAGTTGAGCCACTGGAGAAGCTCAAGAATACTGGAGTGGGTAGCCTGTCCCTTGTCCAGCAGATCTTCCCGACCCAGGAATCGAACCCGGGTCTCCTGTATTGCAGGCGGATTCTTTACCAGCTGAGTTACCAGGGAAGCCCTCAGTATATTCACAGGATTGTGCAACCATCTCCACCGTCTAATTTTAGAAACTCTTTGTGACCTCCAAAAGAAGCCCCATGACCATTAGCAGTTAGTTCCCCCCTCCCCACAACCCTGGGTAACCGCTAATCTACTTTCTGTCTCTATGGATTCATCTATCCTGGACATTTCACACAAATGGAATCATAGGTATATGGCCTTTTGTGACCGACTTCTTTGACTTAGCCTAATGTTTTCAGGGCTCATCTAGGTTTTAGCATGGATCAATATTCCATTGCGTTTTACTTCTAAATAATATTACATTGTCTGGCTATGCCATGTTTTGTTTCTCTGTCATGCATGGATGGACATTTGAATTGTTTCCACTTTTTGGCTGTTGTGCCTAGTGACACTGTGAACGTTTGTGTACAAGTATTTCAGTATCTGTTCTTAATTGTTTCAGGTATGGAGTGGAATTGCTGGGTCATGTGGCAGTTCTCTGTCTAACTTTCTGAAGAACCTAATTTCTCCATATTCTTGCCAGTGTTTCTTGCTGTTGTCTGTCATTTCAGTTTTAGCCATCCTAGGGAGTGTGAGGTGGTGTCTTGTAGTTCTGATTGCTGTTTCTCTGATGAATAGTGACACTGATCATTTTTTCATGAGTTTATGTAGTCATGGTGTCTTCAAGGCTGCTCCTGGCCAATGTGCTCACACCTGGCTCTGAATGGGTGGTCCCGTGGTGGGTGTGGGGTCGAGAGTTGGGGACTGATATTTTAGGGAGGTCAGTCTCAGTACTGGCTCAGTAGAAGACTGAGCTAGAGCTCAGAGCCTCTTGTGGCTACCTGGAGAGGGGCCACAACCTTGCCCTTGTCCGTAGAGGTTAGGTGGCCTTGTTAGTGCAGCCCGCATGACCTGGCAGGTTCTTTTACTTCAGAAGTACAGCCTGCTTGGCATAGAGGTGAACCTGCTGCTAAACTTGGTTGTGTGGGGAGTGGCAGGGTTTGGGGCTCAGTTGGGTGGCGACCTCCATCTTGTCCATCCCTGCAGAAGAAGGACCCAGCCCAGTTCCTGCAGGTGCATGGTCGAGCTTGCAAGGTGCACCTGGATTCTGCAGTTGCCCTGGCCGCGGAGAGCCCCGTTAACATGTAAGACTGGGTTTGAGGGTGGTATCTGTGGCTGAGGTTTGGGGGGTCCAAAGGGACCTGGTGTATGCACATACCTGTGGAGCCTCAGACAGGAAAGGCTTGGCCTGAGTGGGAGGGTGAAAGTCACTAGCTAAGGCAAGACAGCAGGGTTTGGGATGGAGACCCCGTGGTGTAGTGGTCGGAGCACCTAGAGGGGAACCGGCAGGGCCACGGCCAGAGGCCCAGGTGAAGCAGAGAGTTGGTTGCCAGAGGGGGTGTTTTGGGGTGTTAGCAAGTGGCCCATGGGACCTTGTTCAAGTTCCCACTCTTGCTTGGTTCTGAGAAATAGGGCCTCGATTTCCTTGGGCCCTTTCAGGTCAGGAGCCTGAATGTAGATTCAGGGTGTGTTGTGGCATAAGGACCTGAGAGGTGGGGGCTGAGAGTGGGACTGGCGGGGGATCAGAGGGGCTGAGGGCCAGGCTCCCAAGCACAGGTGGCAGGGAGCAGCTGCTCTGTGTCCAGGCGGTGGGACCCTAGGCTGCTTGCTCCCTGCTCCCACTTTAGGATGCCCTGGCAGGGGGACACCAACAACATGATTGACCGCTTTGACGTCCGTGCCCACCTGGACCACATCCCCGACTACACACCCCCGCTGCTCACCACCATGTAAGCCACCTCCCCTGGGGTTGCCGGGGTGTCCCTCCTGGGAAGGAGGGAGGTGTGCACGTGGGGGAACCCCCGCCAGCTGGAGGCTGGCTCCTCATCCCTCTTCCTGCTGGCTTGGGGTGGGAGCTCCCTGTGACCTCAAGACCTTTTCCTCCCGCAAAGCTCCCCAGAACAGGAGTCGGACGAACGGAAATGTAACTACGAGCGCTACCGAGGCCTGGTGCAGAACGACTTTGCCGGCAGTAAGTGACCTGGTGTGTGGGGAATGGGTTAGGAGGAGGGGTCCCTGGAGGCTGGAAGACCGCAACAAGACTGGGAAGAAAAGTTATCCCAGTGCTTTCTACTACGGGGCCTTGGGTGTGGTCCCAGCTCTGTCATGGACCACTCCATTCGCATCCCTTTTCTCTCTTGGGGCTTCCGTCTCTGGAATTGGTACAGGAGATGTCTGCTGACCTAGATGGTCCTACTGGATGGCCACTTCCACTGCCCGTGCCCTCTAATTCTTTAATCTTTTTCCTAAAAAATTGGGAGAGGTAGGAAGAACTTATTTTTTTTGCTACGTGTATTTTCCCCACCTGCATGGGTCAGAATGTTAGCTTAGAAGAGGAAATTTATGCCTGTTTTAAATGACTATTTAGGCAGTTTGACAGCTTGCCAAGTGTTCATACATATCTAAGGTTCTTTTCCCAAGCTGTCACCTCACAAAAGAGAAAACAAATATAGGGGCTGTTCCCTGCTCTGGACTTGTGGAGGTTCCAACCCTGGCAGAGTTTTTCATCTCTGTTACTGCAGTACATCTCTGTGATCACCCAGCAGGGTAGGGGTGATGCCCCATCTTACAGATAAGGACATTGAGGCTCAGGGGTTGGGAGGGACACTGTGTCAAAGGAGTTGGGGTTCTCACCCTGCCCTTAAGCACTGTTGCCTCCTGCAGACAGCTCTGAACTGTCTCTCACCTCCTGAGAAGGACTCAGAGCCTCTCTCCCAGATCTCTTTGTGAGATTAAGGGCCACACACTCATCCCTCAGCCTGGCTGGTCTCGTCTCCTGGAGAAGGGTGATCGTGGAGGTTTCCGTCCCTCAGGGTGATGTGAGGGTTCGCGTGAGGGATGCCTAGGGCCCCTGTACAGAGCCTGGCATAGTCCACCCTCGCTGTGGGTTCACTGTCCCCATATTTCTTTGTTTCTGAAGTAGATGTTTAGCATCTTCAAAAACAGAGATTTTCAAATTCTGGCTATCAATGAAGCCTTCACATCAGGGGAGTGTAGCATTACTGATGTGGTGGTTGTTTTTGCCTTCCCCCAAGGCCACATAGATGCTTGATGATGGAGCCAGGGTTTCCCTTAGTTCTGCCTGATTCCATCTCTTCCTCCATTCATTCATTCATACAATTCCTGAGCACCTGTAGTGTGTCAGGCATTCTTCTGGGAGGAGGAGTCTAGTGGGGGAGCCATGTAATCACAAAAGCGGGGGCTCATTACAAGCTGAGGCACTGTTTCGACAGATGGTATGGTGTTCTCTGAGGCGCTTGACTGAGGCTGGATCAGTGGAGGGTGGGGTGGAGTGGGGCAGGAACACCCCAGTGAGGGGAGGTGGGCTCCCAACTCTGTCCAGGCCATAAGGACAGCCATGAGGGGGCAGGAGGGGGGTGGCCTGGGGGACAGGGAAGGCCAGCTTGGCTGGGGTGAGACAGCTCATGTGACTGCCTAAGCCTGAGGCCCACATAGAAGCCCAGGGCCCTCCCTGGGGCTGTGTAGACCACCAGCAAACCAGACCCCGCACCTCGCTATACAGATAGAAAAGCTGAGGCCCTCTGAGGAAAGGGGACGTGTCCAGGGTCCCGCCGGAGCTGGGCATATGTCTTACTGCCCACGGACCAGGGGGCTCTGGCACATCGCTGAGCTCCTCAAGTTGGATGTTGTAGCTGAGAACCCAGATTAGCTTAATTTAAACTGGGGCCCAGGTGACTGACATCCAGCTCTCAGGATAGGTTTGTCGTTCTGAAGGGTCCAGTCAAAGGTCTCTGTGACAGTGATAATAGTAGCAGTGACCAAGTGCTCACTCTGCCAGTGGTCCTCCCGTTTTACAGAAAAGGAAACCGAGGCACAGAGTGGCTGAGTTCCTTTCCCAGAGGTTCGTGGCGAGTCAGCTGTGAGCCAGGGCCCTCCTGCAGCTGCTGTGTCTTCACCGCGCACAGTGTGATTATCTGGGCATCCGTGACTGGCTCCAGCCGTGCTGGGTTCACACCTGCCCAAGCCCCACTGCATTCTTGAGTCCCCCCAGAATTCCCAGTGTCCCCAGCCCCCTCTGACTCACATGCCTCTTGCCCCACCCACCCCAGTCTCCGAGGAGCAGTGCCTGTACCAGATCTACATTGACGAGCTGTACGGAGGCCTCCAGAGACCCAGTGAGGATGAGAAGAAGAAGTGAGTCGGGGTCCAGGGCTGCGGGGGGCAGGAGGGCTCTGTGCCCCACAGGGCACGGCCTCATCGGTTCTGTCCACCCGCTGTCTCCTAGAGCCGGGCCTGGTGGTTGGCACACAGTAGGTGCTCGCTTCATCAGTGTTGTAAGGAGGAGGCAGCCGCCAGAGGGGAAGGGTTTGCTGACAAAGCTCTACATGGCGTTTTCCACCCTGGGACTGGGAGGAGGTGCAGTTAGGAGAGCAGGCGCTGCACTGGGCCAGAGCGTGGCTTTGAGTCCTGCCCTCCGAGCCTCGGTGCCCCCGGCCTGACGCCCCAGGACTAGAGGAGACGGAGCTGGTGAAGTGCTTGTCCCCTGCCAGGCAGTAAGCGTGTGGCCCGCAGCAGCTGATGTCACTCCGCAAAGGGCTCCTCCAGGCCGTGCACCCTGAGGAGTGACTCATCCCTGTGCCAGCCTGGCCGGCCCCTCTGCCAGGGCAGCTGCTGCTCTGCAGTCCCGGAGCCCCCTCCTTAGGCCCTGCTGCCGAGCCATCCCCACTGCTGTCCTCACGGAGGTGACTGAGCGTCTCAGTGACTGACCCTTATCCACGGCCACCTGTTTTGGACGAGACTGGCCCAGGGATGGCGTCAGGGAGTGTTGACTCAGTTTAGCAGCACACGTTCCCTAGGCCCCTGCTCCATCCTGGACCAAGTTGGGCTGCGTTGTTACCCACCAGATTGCGGGCCAGCTATTGCAGGACACATAGTCGGGGGTGGCAGTGGAGAGACCCAGTGTGAGCCGGGCCGGGGGCTGAGGATGGCCTCCACCACCCAGTGGGAGGACTTCCTGGAGGATGGTGCACTGGAGCTGTAGGAAGAGGGAAGGGCTGGTGGGAGGTGGGCGCAGCGCATTCTAGGCTGAGGGACCGTTGGAGGGCACCAGGCTGCATTGGCTCTCAGGAGGGTGTCGTGTGGGCAGGGGTGTGTGGGCCCTGGAGGCTTGCCTGGGCTGCATCTGGCCTGGCGCCTGCCTCTCCTGGCGTGGCCCTGACTCTTGGCTCCCCCTTGCCAGGCTGGCAGAGAAGAAGGCATCCATTGGCTACACCTACGAGGACAGCACGGTGGCCGAGGTGGAGAAGGTGACAGAGAAGCCGGAGGAGGAGGAGTCCCCGGCCGAGGAGGAGAGCAACTCGGATGAAGATGAGGTCATCCCCGACATCGGTGGGGTCCCCTCTCTGCCCTCCCCATCCACAGTCCCCGGGCAGCGTTTTCGTGTCTCGCCCCTCCCCCTCTGTGGGGCGCTCCGTGCTTATGAGCCCGCTTCTCCTTCCCCCGCCTCCCGCCGTCCTTCCGTCTCACTCGTGTCCTCCTGGTCCAGCCTCCCTCGCTGTTTCTTTCTCCTTCCTCGTTTCTAGGACTCTGCTCCTCTGACACTGTCCCCACCCGGGTTCTGGCTCTGTTCTCCTCTTCTGACCTCAGCCTCTTGGTCTCTCCCCGCCCTTCTCTTTCACTCTCTTCTGGAAAACACGTGTTCCTCCAGTTACAGAGCCGGCCTCAGCCCCCACCCCGCTGCCCACCGCCTGCTAAATGCCCACTGATCAGACCGGCCACCCATTTCCCCCCTTGCCTCATCCAGCTCGCTCTCAGCCCGTCCGCTGTTTGTTCAGAAGTGTGTAAAGCCCACCTGCCACTCAGCCATCAAGCATCCCGCTCCCGAATATCTGAGACCTGCACCCCTGCCTCCACCCACCTAGATCTGCAGCTGCCCTCGTTCATGCCCCCGTGTCCGTCACTCTCTCCCCATCATATCCCCCCCACCCACGCCCTCACCCACTGTTTATGGTGCTTGCTCCAGGCCGAACCCTGTGCCAGCCTGGGGATACCAGGATGTGCTGACTCATGTCCGCACCCCCACCCATCCACAGAGGCCTGAGGTCTGGTGGGCACCCCCACCCCCATGTCCTGGGGCACTGCCCCTTCCCTTCCTCTTGCTCGGCTTTGGCCCCTGACAGCCTTTCTCTTGGTGCAGACGTGGAGGTGGATGTGGATGAACTGAACCAGGAGCAGGTGGCCGATCTCAACAAACAGGCCACGACGTATGGCATGGCCGACGGCGACTTTGTCAGGTGAGGCCTGTGGGCCAACACCGCTCCCCACCCTGTGACCTGGCATCTCTGCTGTTACCCCTCTTCCTGAGCGCTGGTGTCCCTGACTCTGCACCAGGGATGTTACACGCACAGGCTCCCGAGCTCGTGGAGGTGGGGTGGAGGTTGTACAGGGTGGTCCTTGGGGTCAGCTTCAGCGGTGTTGAGACAGAGGCTGCCCCCAGCTGTGTGACCTGAGGCCTTCTGAGCCCTGGGAGCTTTGGGGGTTTCTGGGCCTGGTTGAACAGCGCCCTCTAGTGGAGAGGCTCCTCTCCCTGCCTCTGCCCTGTGCCTCACCCGGGTGGGTCACATAGACTGGTCCCAGCCAACAGGGTACTGAGTCCTGAGTACTTACTCCCACTTCTGAACACAGCCTGAGCGTCTGAGCATCCTCACTCAGGAGCAGCCAGTGTCCTCACCACGGGCAGAGTCTCACCTCTCTGGTCCTCTCCCCACACATTCCACCCCTGCCCGGGCTCCGAGGCCTCTTTGCCCCTCAGATGCCCGAGGCCCCACCTGATCCAGGGCCACTCAGGTGCTGTGGGCTCTGCCTGCACCTGCGCGGCTCACTCCCCAGGGTCTCGTCAGCTGTCACTCTCTCTGAGGGGCTTCCCCAGCCTCCCTGTTAAAAACTGCAGCCTCTACCAGGTCCCTGGACTTCTCTCCCCTTCTGTGATTTCCTTTCCTATCAAGTTTTTCACTATTTAACAAGGCACGTGTTATGTGACTTTGGTCACTGTCTCTCTTCTCCTCAGAATGTTAGTCCATGAGAGTGGGGAGTTTTGTTTTCAATAATCTTTGATGCCTGAGATAGCGCCTGGCATGCAGTAGGTACTCAGTAATAGCACTGAAGGAATGCGAAACCCCCCAGGATGGCTTGGGGTCCTTCGCTTCCTGCAGTGACTCTGCCTGTAATCTGACCTCGTCCCTCCTGGTGGCCCTCCTCCCCCTCCGCAGGATGCTCCGGAAAGACAAGGAGGAGGCGGAGGCCATCAAACACGCCAAGGCCCTGGAGGAGGAGAAGGCCATGTACTCGGTGAGGGCTGAGCCGGGGTGGCAGGGCAGGTGTGTGCTTCGTGGAAGGCATAGCCTCACCAGCTTCATCCCCACCCTGCTCCAGGGCCGTCGCTCCCGGCGCCAGAGGAGGGAGTTCCGGGAGAAGCGGCTGAGGGGCCGCAAGATCAGCCCCCCCAGGTAGGTGGGGTTCTGCCCTGTGCCCCTGCCCTGCCAGCGTCGGTCTTTCAGAACCCTGGGGGAGGAGCCAGGGCTCAGGAAAGTCTGGGGGGGCAAGCTTGTGGCCTGCGGACAGAGTTGTCCTAGTAGAGCAGTGAACAGGGAAGGTCTGGAATAGGTGTGGCCACAAGGGGCGTGTGGACACCCATCCTGCCAGCCGTCCCCTTCTCCCTGCTGGATTCGGGACCCATGTCACCTTCCCTGGCTGTGAGCAGAGTCCAGGGGCACTGGCCTGGCCCTGGGCTGTGATTGCTCTTGCTGCTGGGCTGCCTCCTCACTGTTAGAGTTTGGGCAGGTGACTTTTCTCTTCTCAAGTTGCTGTTTCCTCTTTGGGAGAGGGGCTCCCCCTTCCAGCAGGGGGGCTACACCAGTGCCCACAGTGAGGTCTCGGGCAGGTTTGGATGAGGCAGCTGGTGTGCGGAGAGCCAGCCTGAGGCCCGGGTAAACCCATGCCTCTGCCACATCTCTGTTCAAGGGGAGTCATAGGGTTGCTGTGAGGCTTAAGGGACCTGCGGTGGGCTCAGGGTTGGATGCGTGGTCTGGAAAATGTTCAGTCACGAGCTGTGGTGATTCTTGCCATCGTCACCGAAGAAGTGCAGGGCTGTGGTTCAGGCTTTGGGCAGGTGTGAGGGGGTGGGAGGGATGAAGGCAGGGCCCGTAACCTGGCTGGCAGCCTCCTCGTCACGGTCCAGTGCGTGGCCTTGGGCACCCAGGTCAGGGGTTGGCCTCAATTCCACGCATACTGATCCCATCCCCCACCCCACTCCGTCGAATCTGCTTCTCTCTACAGCTACGCCCGCCGAGACAGCCCCACCTATGACCCCTATAAGCGGTGAGTTCTCAGGGCCCAGCGCCCTCCTGATGGAGGGTGGGGTGGGGCGGGGCAGGTGCACTGTAGGCTGCCCTCCTGAGATCACGTACTGGAGAACGTGTTCTGCCTTTTTCTGATTTAAACATGACGGAGTTTTGTGTTAAAAGTGACTAAACATGGCAGGAAGGCGGGACTTAGATGTCAGGTGTCTTTAATCTGAACTCCCAGAAATAACCAGTGAGAAATAACAGGCACAGAATGGCCTTGTCGCACATAACATGTGTCTCCTGTCGTGGGAGTGGTTGGTCAGAGGCTTTGACGGTAGACAGATCTCAGTCTGACCCGTCCCCTTTGCCAGATGGGGTGAGAGGGACCCTCGGGGCTCCCGGGAGGACAGGTGAGATAAGGCAGGTACACCTTTTAAGAAAAGGTCTGGCTCAGGTAGGTGCTAAACTGTGGGTGCCATGAGGGAGATAACGTACTTTCTTTCACAAAACTGAGATTATTTCACACTTAATGCTTTCAAACTTGCTTTACACCTGACTTGACATCTTTTGCCAAGAGAATGTGCTGCTCATAGCAAACACCCTCTTCTAGCAACACAAGAGAAGACTCCACATGGACATCACCAGATGGTCAATACCAGAATCAGATTGATTATATTCTTTGCAGCCAAAGTTGGAGAAGCTCTATACAGTCAGCAAAAACAAGACCAGGAGTTGTGACTCAGATCATGAACTCCTTGTTGCCAAATTCATACTTAAATTGAAGAAAGTAGGGAAAACCACTAGACCATTCAGGTATGACCTAATGATTATACAGTGAAAGTGAGAAATAGATTCAAGGGATTAGATCTGATAGACAAAGTGCCTGAAGAACTATGAATGAAGGTTCGTGACATTGTACAGGAGGCAGGGATCAAGATCATCCCCAAGAAAAAGAAATGCAAAAAGGCAAAATGGTTGTCTGAGGAGGCCTTACAAATAGCTGTGAAAAGAAGAGAAGCTAAAGGCAAAGGAGAGAAGGAAAGATATACCCATTTGAATGCAGAGTTCCAAAGAATAGCAAGAAGAGATAAGAAAGCCTTCCTCAGTGATCAGTGCAAAGAAATAGAGGAAAACAGTAGAATGGGAAAGACTAGAGATCTCTTCAAGAAAATTAGAGATACCAAGGGAACATTTCATGCAAAAGATGGGCTCAATAAAGGACAGAAATGGTATAGACCTAACAGAAGCAGAAGATATGAAGAAGAGGTGGCAAGAATACACAGAAGAACTATACAAAAAAGATCTTCATGACCCAGATAATCATGATGGTGTGATCACTCATCTAGAGCCAGACATCCTGGAGTGCATAATCAAGTGGGCATTAGGAAGCATGACTATGAACAAAGCTAGTGGAGGTGATGGAATTCCAGTTGAGCTATTTCAAATCCTAAAAGATGATGCTGTGAAAGTGCTGCAGTCAATATGTCAGCAAATTTGGAAAACTCAGCAGTGGTCACAGGACTGGAAAAGGTCAGTTTTCATTCCAATCCCAAAGAAAGGCAATGCCAAAGAATGCTCAGACTACCCCACAATTGTACTCATCTCGCACGCTAATTAAGTAATGCTCAAAATTCCCCAAGCCAGGCTTCAACTGTGAACTTCCACATGTTCAAGCTGTATTTAGAAAAGGGAGAGGAACCAGAGATCAAATTGCCAACACCCGTTGGATCATTGAAAAAGCAAGAAAGTTCCAGAAAAACATCTACTTCTGATTTATTGGCTATGCCAAAGCCTTTGACTGTGTGGATCACAACAAACTGAAAAATTCTGAAAGAGATGGAAATACCAGACCACCTGACCTGCCTCTTGAGAAACCTGTATGCAGGTCAGGAAGCAACGGTTAGAACTAGACATGGAACAACAGACTGGTTCCAGATAGGGAAAGGAGTACGTCAAGGCTGTATATTGTCACCCTGCTTATTTAATTTATATGCAGAGTACATCGTGAGGAAAGTTGGGCTGGATGAAGGGCAATCTGGGATCAAGATTGCCGGGAGAAATATCAATAACTTCAGATACGCAGATGACACCACACTTACGGCAGAAAGCAAAGAACTGAAGAGCCTCTTGAAAATGAAAGAGGAGAGTGAAAAAGTTGGCTTAAAATTCAACATTCAGAAAACTAAGATCATGGCATCCGGTCCCATCACTTCATGGCAAATAGATGGGAAAGCAGTGGAAACTGTGAGAGACTTTTTTGGGGGGGGGATTCTAAAATCACTGCAGATGGTGATTGCAGCCATGAAATTAAAAGACGCTTACTCCTTGGAAGGAAAGTTATGACCAACCTAGACAGCATATTAAAAAGCAGAGACATTACTTTGCCAACAAAGGTCCATCTAGTCAAAGCTATGGTTTTTCCAGTAGTCACTTATGGATGTGAGAGTTGAACTATAAAGAAAGCTGAATGTCGAAGAATTGATGCTTTTGAACTGTGGTGTTGGAGAAGACTCTTGAGAGTCCCTTGGACAGCATGGAGATCCAGCCAGTCCATCCTAAAGGAGATCAGTCCTGAGAGTTCATTGGAAGGACTGATGTTGAAGCTGAAACTCCAATACTTGGGCCACCTGATGCGAAGAGCTGACTCATTTGAAAAGACCCTGATGCTGGGAAAGATTGAAGGCGGGAGGAGAAGGGGACAACAGGGAATGAGATGGTTGGATGGCATCACCAACTCAATGGACATGGGTTTGAGTAAACTCCGGGAGTTGGTGATGGACAGGGAAGCCTGGCTATCCCTCTGGGCCTTCCCAGTGTACCAGTCCTGAGCACTTGTCTCATGCATCCAACCTGGGCTGGTGATCTGTTTCACCCTTGATAGTATACTTGTTTCAATGCTATTCTCTCAGAATATCCCACCCTCGCCTTCTCCCAGAGTCCCAAAGTCTGTTCTGTACATCTGTATCTCTTTTTCTGTTTTGTACATAGGGTTATCATTACCATCTTTCTAAATTCCATATATATGCGTTAGTATACTGTATTGGTCTTTATCTTTCTGGCTTACTTCACTCTGTATAATGGGCTCCAGTTTCATCCATCTCATTAGAACTGATTCAAATGAATTCTTTTTAATGACTGAGTAATATTCCATTGTGCATATATCCCGCATCTGTTCTTAATAATACTTTTCTGTCACTGCTTTTCCTGGTTGTATTGAGGAGGCCTCCATGGTCATGAATCAGATCCTTGCAGGACTGCTGTCTTTCGTTGTCGCTCAGGGCCCCGCTCTTCTGCGTCCTGTTGCTCTGTAGAGGGTTTGTTCGTGGGTGGACGGGCCTGAGGGTCCCGGTGACTGAGCTCCTTCTCCCTGCTCTTCAGGTCGCCCTCGGAGTCCAGCTCCGAATCCCGCTCCCGTTCCCGCTCCCCGACCCCTGGCCGGGAGGAGAAGATCACGTTCATCACCAGTTTTGGGGGCAGCGATGAGGAGGCGGCCGCAGCCGCAGCTGCAGCAGCTGCATCAGGGGCTGCCACAGGGAAGCCCCCGGCGCCTCCCCAGCCTGGCGGCCCCGCACCGGGACGTAATGCCAGCGCCCGGTCTGTAACGCTCACGCTGTCCACCCTACACCCCAGCCACTGTGGGGGGGACTCGGGGCAGCGGGGGGCCACGGCCCGGGCTGGCGCTGACCGCCCCCCGTGCCCGCCTGCAGCCGCCGCTCCTCCACCTCCTCCTCCTCCTCCTCCTCCGCCTCGAGGACCTCCAGCTCCCGCTCCCGCTCCAGCTCCAGCTCCCGCTCCCGCCGTGGCGGGGGCTACTACCGCTCCGGCCGCCATGCCCGCTCCCGCTCCCGGTCCTGGTCGCGCTCCCGGTCCCGCTCCCGGCGATATTCTCGCTCCCGCAGCCGCGGCCGGCGGCACTCAGGTGGGGGCTCCCGAGACGGACACCGCTACTCCCGTTCGCCGGCCCGGCGCGGCGGTTACGGGCCCCGGCGCAGAAGCAGGTGCGTTTGGCGGGGGGGCCCATCTGGGTGAGACCAGGCTCTGTGAGGGAGCCGTGGGGTTGGGGGGACAGCGGTCATCCCAGATGTGGTGCCAGTGGGCAGGAGACTGGGCTGTGCTTGTTCCAGGGACTCCCCAGATGTTTACAGCAGGTGACCCGCAGGACCAGGGTGCCCCGAGGGCAGGGGCCAGAAAGTCAAGGCAGCTCTTTGAGGGGAGGGCGGGGTGTGACGTAAGTGCTGCAGGTGGAGCAGGAATACCGTCCCGGGACGGGAGCATCCCTCCTGCCCTTCCCTGGGGGGTCAGGGCTGCCCGTGGAGGGATAGCACGACCTGCCGGGTGAGAGCTGCGCTTGCAGAGCAGCCGGCCAGGCGAGGAGTCTGGCCCTACTGCTGAGCTGCTGGGTCTCTTCATCTGCAGACGACATGGAGTCATAATGTCTCCTCCATTGAGTCGCACAGTTGTGACAAATTCTACCTCAGTGCTTGGTCCAGAGCCTAGCACTCAATGAGTGCTCTTGTTGTCAGCGTTATTATCTGTGTTATTATTGTGTGGATCTCAGTGTCAGCTACCCACGAGGTCTGGCAGGTAAAATTGAGGCACCCCGTGGGCCTGGTGACCTGGGAGCACACTTCCCCTCTGCTGGGGTCGTAGGCCACTCAGTGGCGGGTGTGGCGTGCCTAGTTTTCTGGTTTTTCCAGAGAAATTGAGTTGGATGTTTAAAGAACAGCCCTTGTTTTTTTGATGTTGCTAACACAGTCAAATTTTTTAAAAACCCGGAACAGTCCCACCAGAGTCAGTGTGCAGTGTTGGTTTGGCATCCAGATCATTGCCTGGAGCCTGACCCAGGGCGATGGCAGGAGAAAGGCTTGGGGTCAGAGGGGGGCCTGGTGACCCTGTGCCAGCTTGAGGAGGGGGCCCTTGCTGAGGAGACCCCAAGTCTTGAGCAGAGAGAGGACGGGGCTCACACATCCCCAGGCTGGATTCTGTAGGTCTGTGCCGCAGGCGAGTGGGGAGGGATGACGGGTCATCCCCACTGGTGGTGAGACCCTAGGCCCGGCAAGGTGAGGAGGTGAGCATCCAGGGGGGTCCCCCTGGCAAGTCCTGCCCTCCCAAAGGTCACCTCGCAGGGAAGTGGGTGCACAGGTGTCTAGTGAGATGTGAAGAGCTATTCTAGGCCAGTGTGTTGAGAGGACAGAGACCGTGGAGGCCAGGGAGGATGTCTGAGGAAAGCAGCGGGAGGAGCTTGGAGACAGACCGCAGGGCCTTGCGGAGGCGCGTAGATTCAGTGCCCGGGTGGGGGCGGTGCGCAGGGGGGTCCCTGGAGTCTCACGGCCTCCCTTCTGCTCTGCGGTGCCCCCAGGAGCCGCTCCCGCTCTGGGGACCGGTACCGGCGGGGCGGCCGGGGGCCCCGGCACCACAGCAGCAGCCGCAGCAGCTGGTCCCTCAGCCCGTCCCGGAGCCGCAGCCTGACTCGCAGCCGCAGCCCCAGCCCGAGCCGCAGCCGCAGCAGCCCGAGCCGCAGCCGCAGCCAGAGCCACTCGCCGTCGCCGCCGAGGGAGAAGCTGAGCAGGCCGGCAGCGTCCCCCGCTGTGGGCGAGAAGCTGAAAAAGTGAGCGGGGCGAGGGCAGGGGGACGGAGGTGGGGAACGCGCCCCACTGTTCTGTTTCGGAAGGAACTTGGTCCTGCCCTGGGGGGTTTGAGGGGGCCACACCTCTGCCCTTGGCAGGGGTGGGGGTGCTGAGGAGTCCCAGCCTTGGCCTAGGGTGAGGGGTCGGGTGAGGGGTCAGAGGGGGACATGACCCTGCCCTGCAGGGTCCAGGAGGCATGTCGTTTCCGCCTGGGGGTGTTTGGGGCACACAGCCTTTGCTGTCTGGTCCAAGGGCAGTGCTGAGGCTGTGTGGGGTTGGAGGTGGCAGTTGCTTTTTTTCCTCCCAGGACCGAACCTGCCGCTGGTAAAGAGACAGGAGCTGCCAAAGTCAGTAAGAATTTGGAACTCGCCCGTCTAATTCCCGCCAGCAGCAGTGCCCGAGAGCTGGGCCCGGTGGGCCTGCAGGGGGGCCCGGGTGGGCCGGGAGATCCAGCCCCAGGGATTGAGACCTGTGCCCCACTCGCCCCTTCCACTGTCCACTGGGGCTCCCAAACCCTCGTGGCCAGTCTCCACAGCTTGCCCGTCCTCCGCTCCTGCCCCTGCCAGTCCCAGGCTCTTGGATGAGGTGGGTCGTGGGAGCTCCGGGACACCCACCCGGTCTCCTGCCTCTTCTCCCCCTCCCCCAGCCCAAGCTGACGCCGCAGGAGAAGCTTAAGCTGAGGATGCAGAAGGCACTCAACAGGCAGTGTACGTCCCGGCCCCGCCCCTCCAGGGCTCCCCTGCTCCTCCTCCTCCTCATCTGACCGTGGGAAGGCCCTGCTCTCTCCGGGACAGGAGGCCCTTGGGGAGGAGCGGGTGTGCGCCTGCCCTGTGGCCGCCAGGTCCAGGGCCTCGGCAGCCCGGCCTCTCTGGGCTCAGCTTCTACCTCCTGGTGGGGAGCTGGAGGGCGCACCCCTCAGCCACCTCGCCCCTCTCCCCACAGTCAAGGCGGACAAGAAGGCGGCGCAGGAGAAGATGATCCAGCAGGAGCATGAGCGCCAGGTATGGGGGGCGGTGAGGGCGTGGGGCCCACACGGGGCGCAGCCCGGCCCCACCCTCACTGCCGTCTCTGCCACAGGAGCGGGAAGACGAGCTTCGTGCCATGGCCCGCAAGATCCGCATGAAGTAAGACTGACCCAGCCTGCCTCTGGGTTGTCCTGGGTTCCCCACCACCAGCCGACCCAGAGCTCTGACCAGGCCCTCTGGGTGGAGGAAAATTGAAGCCTCCTCCGGACCTTCGTGTCCTTCCCGCCTCGCAGCTCCGCCAGCCTCCAGCTTGGGTCGCCTTTCCTGCTGTCTCCCGATACCCACCCACCGTTCCCCAGGGCTGCTCTCGGGTCTGTCCTTACTGTCCTGTGTGGAGTAGCACCCCCAAAAACACTGTCCTCCAGCCCCGCCCTGCCCTCATGGTGCTCGTCTCCCCCGGCATCCTAGTGCCCTGTCTGTGTCCTTTACTTACTCCTGCTCGTGTCCGCACTGAGCAGTCGGGTCTGGCTGCCAGGCTCCTGCTGTGCGCTCTGCCCCCAGAACCCTGGTGCTCATTAATGCTGAAGGCTGGATGCAGGCCAGCCCTGCGCTGGGAGCCAGGGCTTCGCTCCCCTCCTTCCTGCTCCTCTCCTCGCCTGACTCTTCTTCTGCGGGGCTGAGTGGCCCAGAGCCTGTTTCAGACAGACGTGGGGTTCAGTCCAAGCCCCGCTTCTGTGTGACCGTGACCCTGGGGTGGGTGCTCGTCCCGACTGAACAGTCCTTGATGCCGAACGGACAGGGTAACAGGAATTAGTGCCCTTAGAGCCTCAGCCTGTGTGGGGCCCATGGGCAGAGCTGGAGGCTGTAGTGCTTGGTGTTGGCAAGGAGGGGAGTCAGTCAGTTGAGAGCTGTGTCACCTGTTTCTTATTTCTCTTTCTACCCTGTATTTGCTGTGGGTCCTTGGGCAAGTACCTTAATCTCTCTGAGCCAGGACTCATTATGTGAGGTGGATGTAACAAGGCAGCCGTCTCTGTGGAATCCCGCTGTAAGGCTCCTGATGTGTGTGCTTGGCACGTGGGGAGGCTTGATGGCTGGAGCTACTGTTACTGACTGGTGGCTTGTTACACACCCATCACACGGGCACGTCAGGAGGTGGGGACCACAGTGCATAGGGACTCAGCATTGTAGTCAGTCAGGCCGGCTTCAGATGCTGCCTCTGCTCCCCCCCAGCTGTGGGCCTTTCTCCTGTCTGAGCCTCCGTGTGCTCGTCTGCTAGATGGGGGTGAAATACTTGTCCCGTCTCATAGGCTTGTGGGCTGGGTTCTGTGTGATCAGGGCCAGGCACCGCAGCACTCAATAAATGCAGCCCTTGGGGTGGCCAAGCAAATCCCGGCTATTCTGACAAAGGCCAGATAAGCACTTGGCATGTAAGTCCCTTTGTTCAGAGGCTGTGCCTGGAGCATGACAGGAAAGATCAAACTATCCAGCCCTCAGCAAACCTTGCATCGGGGGGTAGACTGGCATTCAGCTGCCGGCCAGTGTCCCCTCTCGGAGCTCAGTGCCCTCGTCCCCAGGTGGGGAGAGGAGCGGGACCTGCCCCTTGGCTCCCTCTTCCACTTGGCCTGGCAGGCAACCCAGCTGGCCCTCAAGTTCAGTATTCTCACCTCTTACCCTGGTTCGCCTCTCCCTGCAGGGAACGGGAGCGCCGAGAGAAGGAGAGAGAGGAATGGGAACGCCAGTACAGCCGGCAGAGCCGCTCGCCCTCCCCCCGCTACAGTGAGTGTGCCCCCGGTCGCCCTCCCCCCTCTGCAGCGAGTGTGCCCCTGGTCACCCTCCCCCCTCTACAGCGAGTGTGCCCCTGGTCACCCTCCCCCCTCTGCAGCGAGTGTGCGCCTGGTCACCCTCCCCCCGCTACAGTGAGTGTGCCCCGGTCGCCCTCCCCCCTCTACAGTGAGTGTGCCCCCGGTCGCCCTCCCCCCTCTGCAGTGAGTGTGCCCCTGGTCACCCTCCCCCCTCTGCAGTGAGTGTGCCCCTGGTCACCCTCCCCCCTCTACAGTGCGTTTGCCCCTGGTCGCCCTCCCCCCTCTGCAGTGAGTGTGCCCCTGGTCACCCTCCCCCCTCTGCAGTGAGTGTGCCCCTGGTCACCCTCCCCCCTCTACAGTGCGTTTGACCCTGGTCGCCCTCCCCCCTCTGCAGTGAGTGTGCCCCTGGTCGCCCTGCCCCCTCTACAGCGAGTGTGCCCCTGGTCACTCTCCCTCCTCTACAGCGAGTGTGTGCCCGGTCACCCTTCCCCCTCTACAGCGAGTGTGCCCTTGGTCGCCCTCCTCCTCTATAGCAAGTGCCTCTCTGGTCGCTGAATCAGGAGAGCCAGGCTGAAGGCTCGGGGGCATTAAAAAGAGAAGAGATGTGAAAACTGGGTTACAGAAAACCACGGTACATCTTCCACATCAGTTTTCAGTAAATTAAAATGTTTAAGCCGTACACACACGACATACAGCGCTTCAGTCCCAAGGGAACTGCAGGAGCTGGAAGAGGAGCGTCACAGCGCGTGGGTGTGGGCCGAGGGCAGGCAGCGGCCTGCTGTTCTCACCTGTATTCCTGTCCCCCTTCTTTCCAGGTCGAGAATACAGTTCTTCTCGAAGGTAAGCAGGCAGGCCCAGCTCCGGGCAGTCACTGTTGTCCTCTGGTGGGAGGTCCCCGCCCTGGTTCCCCCATCCTGGCCCTGGCCCCCTCCAGTCGCAGGAGCTGCCCAGGGCCTGGCCTCATGCCGCACGCAGCCGACTTCCGCGTCGCCGAAGCCCCAGTGGTCCCCTGTGGGTGGGGGTGTGTGTGCACCTGCCCACATGGCTGGGCTCCCTGCTTCCTGCCCAAACCCTCATGGGGCCTCTCTCCCCACTTCTCTCTCCAGACGGTCGAGGTCCAGATCCCGAAGCCCTCACTACCGACATTAGGCCGAAGCATAGGGGGGCAGAGAGGAGGTGGGGGGACAAGGGCTCAAGCTGTGATGCTGCTGGTTTTATCTCTAATAAAGTCACACGTTATTTAATTCCCTTCACCTGGTCTCTTGTTTCGTCTGTGTGGTCAGTGCAGGGCCCCCAGACCCCGGTGCTCACCAACTGAGGCCAGCTGGGGAAGGTGCTTGGTGGCTTCGGGGAACAGGCGCCATCGTGGCTGGGTGGGGAGGCCCGCCCACACCTGGGCACTGGCGCATGGCTCCTTGGTAATCAGAACTTCTGCTCCTGCCACACTTGGGGCCCGGGTGCCATGTGGTGGGAGAAGGGCTGAGCACCCCGCCTGTGGAGGATGGGCCAGGACTTTGCCCAGGGGCCTCCGGTGACAGGTCCAGGCCTCTCCCCGCCCTCGCCTCGGCCCCTGCCCTGGCCTCGCCCACACCGGGAACCGGGAGCACAGCTTTCTGTGCCAGTCCTGCGGTGCCCCGGGCGCTGGGGGCCAGCCTCTCCTCTCCCCTCACCCTGTCGTTCCAAACCGGTCTGTCCAGCTGTCCACCCCAAGGAGGGAAGCCTCCCGCCCCACCTCAGACACCCCAAGAAAACCAGAGTCCAAACACACGTGTAGCTGCAGGCAGGCTTTACTCATGGGTTGAAGGGAAGAATAGGTCACAAAAGTGGGTAGCCATGGTGCCCTGGACGGCAGGGGGCATTTCCTCTGCTCAGGCATCCCCAGCCATCTCAGGGTGCTTCTGCCGCAGATGCTTGTCCAGGGTGGCCCGCAGGCCGAAGGGCACGCAGCAGTGGGGGCACTCGAAGCGGGGCCCACCGGGCCCCAGGCCGTGCATGCGGCGGTGGCGGTTGAGCTTGCTGCTCTGGGCACAAGCATAGGAGCAGAGCTCGCAGGCGTAGGGCCGCTCGCCCGTGTGAGAGCGCCGGTGCACCGTCAGGTTGCTGCTGTTGGTGAAGTGCTTCCCACAGAACTCGCAGCTGCCCCCAGGCCCCGGCCCCCGGTTCTTGCCCGCCTGCTTCAGTGTCTTCTTGGGTGATGTCTTCTGGTTCTTATCCGGGTCCGTTCTCTGCTCCTTAGCGTCAGCGCCCCAGCCGTCGCCACCAGGGCCCGCCTGAGCCCCGCCACCAGGAGCCCCGGGTTCCTGGACCCCTGCCGTGGCCGCTGCCCCGGCCCCCTCTCCTCCTCTGCATGGGAGGACGCTGGCGGGGGCTGCGGCATGGGCAGCGGGCTCGGGAGGGGCAGTGGAGGCCTGCTCCTGACCGGCGTCGGCCAGGCAGGGGCTCTGGGGCTGCAGCTGCCGGTGGGTCTTCTTGTGGCGGTTGAGCTTGCTGCTCTGGGCGCAGGCGTAGGGACACTGGTCGCAAGCGTAGGGCCGCTCGCCCGTGTGCGAGCGCATGTGCACCTTGAGGTTGCTGAAGGAGCTGAGGGTCTTCTTACACACAGGGCAGGTGGGGCTCCGCCGGGTGGGCCCCACCCGGGAGCCCTTGACCTCGGCTTCGGGTCCAACCACCGAAGACACAGCCGACACTGCCGCGGCCACCTCAGCCAGACCCAGTAGCGGGGCCTCCGGGGACTCTGGTTCTGTCTGGTAGATGGACAGTCCGTGGTCCCACTGGGCGTGGCGCAGCAGTTTCCAGGCTCCCGTGAATTGTCGGCCACAGCGGAGGCAGTTCAAGGCCTTCAGGTCCTCGTGTTCTGCATGTAAGAGAAGGGCCAGGAAGTAGTGTGATTGGCAAGTCAGAGCAGTTGCAGTTCATGGCTGCCAGCTGGACATTAGATGTGGGAGAGGCAGCAGAAAGAAGAGGCCAGGCTCCCCGCCCTCCCAGGGCAAGGTGTGCAGAGAGCGGGATGGACAAAGAGCAAGGAAAATCTGTGAAGTGGATGAGGCCTTGGGGATTCCTTCTGTGTTTGAAAAGTCTTCAAGAAAACGTTAAAAGAGCAGAGGGATGGATAGAGGAGCGCTAGCTTATATTGGGGTCACGAAGGCCTGACCCAGTTAGGCATGCTGGGCACCTGCCACCCGCAGCTCCCTCTGACAACTTTCCTTAGGAAAGAAGACTTTCATTTTCCAGATGGGAAAACTGAGGCAAAGAGACCTTTCCCCAAGGTCACACAGCTAGGAAGGGGTAGAGCTGGGGTTTCAATCCAGAAATCCCGAAGAGTGGGAGAGAGAGGAAAATTTTTTAGGAAAAATGATTGGTTTACTAGTAAAAACAGTTCTTGATAACTGGGTGTCTCTGCCAGGCCCCAAATACTCGGGTTCCATCCATGGTCCCCTCTTCCTGCCTTAGAGACAAGGGTGCCAAGGTTTAAATGGGGAGAAGGCTTAGCAGTCACCAATGTTTTCTTTTGACCCTCAGGTACTATCAGTAATGTACTTCCAGATCCTTTTACCTTTATGTTTTGGATGGGGGTAGCTTTCCGGATGCAACACCAAGGTCAAGAGCACAGGTGGGGGTTGGAAAGAGTCAGCCTGTCCTGACTTCCAATTGGTTCCCCTGCCCCCTAGCTGTGTGACCTTGGGCAAGAAATACACATCTCTGAGCCTCAGTTTCCTCATTTGCTAGAATATGGGGATCCTAGGGGTCCTCTCCCTTTTAGACTTGCTGTGACCTCAGATGGAGAATAGCTGAGAGTTCTGGTCCATCAAGCCCTCTATAAGCATTAACTGTTTAGTCACTAAGTCTGCGACCACATGTACTGTAACCCACTAGGCTCCTCTGTCCCTGGGATTTCCCAGGCAAGAATACTGGAGTGAGTAGCCATTCCCCTCTCTAGGGGATCTTCTGGACCTGGGGATCAATCTAACCGCATCTCCTGCTTGGCAGGCGGCTTCTTTACCACTGAGCCACCTGGGAAGCCCATCGTGTCCACGATTCTCCCAAGCCCAAGCACCTAGGAGTGTTTTGTTCCCATGATCCCATCACAGCCCCACCCTTGCCCACCGGGCCAGCCTCCCTGCTGCAATCTAAATCCCCCCTCCCCCTCTCACTGCAGGACCCTCTCCCTGGCCCAGCCCTGAATATAATTCCACTTCTCAAAAATCCCAGGGGCATATGGCACAGGGGATAGAAATCCAGAGCTGTGCATGCACTCCACAATCGATGCTGATCAAAAGCTCAGCTCGCCACACGTCTAGTACCAAGTGAAGGGTTTTAATTCCTAATTTAATAGGGCCGGGAGCCCAGGTATCCAGACACCCAGGACCTGGCTGAAAACAGGGGCTTCCTGGCATGCAAGGCTGGGAGATTCCATCAGGGAGGGAGGCCAGAAGCCCCTTCCCCGACTCCAAGCAAATGCCCAGCACCTCGATGAGAATTGATAAATAAATGGAAGGGGGTGACAACACCCCCAGTCCAGCTGGCCTCGGCTCCCCTCCCCCAGGCCGCTGCCCTCCCCAGAGGTCCCCCCTACTGCCACACTGGTCCAGCCACCTGGCCAGTTATTTCTGGCCAAGGGGAAGGAGAAGTGAAACCAGATTGGGGGTGTGTGTATGGCAAATCCCCAGACCAGTCTTCTGGGGCTGGCCACACCCTGTGGGTGGCCCTCCTCCCCTGCCCAGCCCCGCCCCCACCTACCCCCCTCACCACTTGTCTCAGCCCTAGGACAGGGCAGGCCCTGGCCACGCCTAGGCTGCACCCGGTGGGGAGCCAGAAAAGGGAAGTAGTGCTCACTGCCCCGCCTGTCCAGCTCAGCCCCTCTCCCACAGGAAGCCGGGCCCTTGAACTTGAGACCGGTGACTGCATCCCGGCTTTACTCACCTGAGCCCTGGCAGGGGCTGGGGCCTCTGAAGAGCTGACAGCCCAGCTTCTTGTGGTCCATGAAAGCAGTGATGGCCTCCAACGGGAAGGTCTGCAGGCAGCGGCCGCAGGTCAACAGATCTGGGTGTTTGTCGGTCCACGGCTGGCGGTCTGCAGGGAGGAAGCGGGTGGTGAGCGTGGGGTGGGGCCAGGATGGGGCCTGGGGGTTCCGAGGGAGAGGGGAAACCCGAAGGTCAAAAGGCAGGTTGGAGGCCAGGACCTGGCCAGGAAATTAAGGCAGGGGCCGGGAGTGGTGTCTGGGGGGGGAGCCCGGGGGTCGGTGCCCCGAGGAGGTCCCACCCGAGAGAGAAGGGAGGGAGGTTGGCCCGGGGCTGGGGTAGGGGGCGCTCACCGTGAGGGCTCAGGGACAGCGGCGTCCACGGCGCCCACTGGTTGCGCAGGCCGAGGGCGTGGATGAGGTCGCCGGCGGGCACGGGGCCGGAGCAGTGGCGGGGTTCCCTCTCGAACCGCTCCGGCGCGAGCACTTCCTTCGGAGTAAAGGGCCCTAACCCCGGGGCCTGCAGGGGCCGCGGGTCCGGCTCGGGCTTCACGTCGATGACGAGGTCTCGCATCTCCATCCCGTCGTCTGAGTTGGCGGCGGGCGAGGGTTCTATTCGGCGAGGCATGCAGCCGGCCTTGCGGCGGGACATGGGTCGCGGGCAGGCGGACTGACGGACTGGCGGGCGGAGGACACGCGAGGCGTGCGCGCTCAGACCGAGGCGCCCAGGTGAGTGACTGCGGCGACCCGCAGCGAACTCTTACACGTGCTGGCCCGGCCCGTGGCTCCGCCCACCGAGGCGGGGCCTGCCGGGAGAGGACTGCCCCACCCTCAGCCAAACTCAATCAGGACCGTGCCCCCTGAGTTTGGCTGAATGATTGAATATCTTAAAGATAACGAGTTCACACGACCACGCACAGAAACAGCTATTCCTGACCCCGTTTCCGGGCTGGTGGAAACTGAGGCACAAGGTGCCCACTCACACCCCCAAGCGAGAAAATGGTAGGGGCCAAGTTTCTAGCTAGGCGCCTGATAGTAATCTGACCTATTCCACTGAATGCATTACAATAAAAATTCCTTGGGCAAACAAGGATTAAGCGCCTACTATGTGCCAGGTTCTGGACTAAGCACTAAGATGCAGCAGGGTAGAAAAAGAGACAATAACCCTGGCCTCTTGCAGGTTATTCCTTCAGAAAGACAGTCTCAACAAGAGAAACTAAGGAAAATATGAAGTGTTGTCCACGACAAGTGCCATGGGGGGAGGGGGGCGGAGCTAGGAAGGGTTATAAAGGGACAGGATTACTGGGGTGGGGTTGGGACCTCAGTTTTCTCCCCATGCCAGGCCTGTGTATTCGAGTTCTGTAAATTAAGTTCTGTATTGACGGAGTTCTGTGAGAAAACAAGGTCAGCTCCAGGGACATCTTTTGACCACTTTAAAGTCTTCGGTTTTTTGAAACAGAAGCCTTGGGAGGGTTTGGAGCCCAGGAGGGTCGTGATCACAAACACTGACTGCTCCGAGACCTGGACTCGCCATTAAAACCAAATAGCCAACCAATAGCCGCCTTCCGCTGGGGCCTCCTCCAACTTCCCTTGTCAAAGCTGCTCTCTGATCGCTATTTGAAGTGGCATCAACACCCTGCCCCACCCTCCAACCTTGCAAGTTTTCTTTTCTTCCTGGCACGACCACATCACCATCTAGAACTGTTTGTTTACTCTCCTATCTCCCCTCTCCCTAACACAAGCCCACCCACCCCCCAGAGGTCAGGGCCAGGGTCAGTTGGCTCTGGCCTGCCGGCTGTGTCCTCAGCCCAACACTGAGGGAATTTCACATGCTAATCTCCTGGAGTGCCACTGCAAGCCTGAGGGTTCCTTCATATTGTTATTCAGGTCTCAGCTCAATCGTCCTCCAAAGACCAGAGGACCTCCCTGACCACAGGATCTAAGAGAGCCCCACCCTGCTGAAGGCCTTACAATTTACACTCCATGACCTCCATCTGTCCCCAGTTCCCTCCTGGGCTTCAGGTTTCCCATCTGTTACCTGAGGTGGTTTCTTCTTCAATGCCACCTCCCATGACGGCCCAATTAAAGACGCTCCCCCAACCTGCTACCCCCTATCTTATTTCCCTTATTTTATTCCTTTTGCATACTTGTCAAGCCTTGAAGGACCTTGTCGGTGTATTTGTTCATGTAATAACCAACTGGAGCTCTCTCAATCTCCCTAGAATGTAGGTTCTGAGATAGACGGAGCCAAATCCATCTTGTTCATGAACAGAGCTCCTAATGGTTCATAGTTCAGTTAACAGATTGTGTATTGGGCTCCTTCTATACGCATTTTTCCCCAAAATATATCTGCAGAGGGTCTCTGTACCAGGCACTGGGTCTTGGGGATCCAGTGGGAAGCCGAGGTCCACAAGCCCCCCCCGCCCCCCTTTAGTGAAACTGTGGGGGAGAATGAATTCTGAGTCCAGAGCAGTGCGTTTCCAACTCAGGACAGACATTCTGCCTTTCAGGGCCTCAGTTTCCCCTTGTAAAACGGGCTGTGGGGAGTCCTGCAGGGCAAAATGACCGCCTTTGGTCTCTCCCAGTTGCTGCTCTTCAAGGCTTTTTCCTGGTGCCTGGCTGCTGAAAGCATGATCTCAAGGTTTCAATAGGGACGGTGGGGTTCAGAACGGAGGTGAGGGGTAGGAGTGTGCACGTGTAGGGGGTGGGGGTGCCAAGTCCCATGTGCCTTGAAGCAGACGAGAGGAGCCCCAATTTCTTCTTCTGTAAAATGGACATCCTGGACGTCCACACCTCGTAGACTGGTAGATCAAGAGCTAGGCGCAGGGTCAAGACGCTGGCGGGGTGGCGCCCGGGGTCTGTGCTGGCTTCCGAGCCCGCGAGCCCGCCCGCGACCACGTGGGGCGGCGGCGGCTGCGGCGCTGGCGGAACCCAGGCTCGGAGGCTCGCGGCCTGCCCGGGCCTCTGCAGGCGGCGCGCCGGCGGAAGTAGGGGCGCCAGCCGCCGTGAATCTCAGAGTGGTGCGTCGCGAGTAGGATCCCGCTCCTCTGTCCCTGCACGGGACGCCCACCCGCGTGCAAGACCCCGAGCGGCGGGAAGAGGCGGGTCCGCGCTTGCAGCGCGGGCTGCTGGAAAGTTCTAGTCCCCGAACGCCTGCATTGGGGTGGGACTGCACTCCCAACGCAGCAGCGGAGACGTCCCCGCGCCAGGGGTGAGTTTTGGGGGGGGGGGTGCGGGGTTCGGAGGTCGGACTGCACCCCCTCGGGAAAATAATAACGACGACTATAATAACAGTAATAATGGCTGCAGTCCTCAGACTCCGGCCTTTCCTGGAGCAGAATCGTTCGTTTAATCTGTGTCGGGAGGTAGGAAGAACGTCCAGCCCAAGGCGGAGTGGGGAGTGGACGCCTGCGGGCCGGGAGGACTTACTTAGTATGAGAAAAGGAGAGCGACGGGTGGCCGGGGCGGAATTGAAAGGAAACTGACCGGCCCTGGTGGGGGGCGGGGGGATTCAGCGCTCGGTGTCCAGATGCTCACCGGACGCCCCATTTAGCTAATTTGCATCTAGACCGGGCCAGCCCTTGGGGTGGTGGTTGTAGGCTGGTCAGTATCTCGGTGAATTCGGTCTAGAGTCTTCGCTGTTAACCTGGTAGCTCAGTTGGTTCCCAACCCTGGCCATTGAAGGTTTAGCTAAGTGTTTGTCCACGGAGCCGATCATTCCTATTTTCTAGAAAGTGAACTTTGAGGCCCCCAAGGATGGAAGTTTGTGAATCTCCTGCCCCTGCCCAAACTAAAGTGATGGGCACTTTAGTTTTTCTAGTGGGGAATGGGATCCAATTCCCCCGACCCCCACCCCTCCCCGGAAACCTGGGCAGGAAATCCTTGGCTTGGAGACTGATAGGATTAAGGATTCTCGGCTTGGTCACCAGGAAGAATACCTGCTTTTGCTGTCTTGGGCACACCCTATGTGACCTTTCTCAGACCAGTTTCTTATCAAATCACTCCCAGACCTCAATGGCTCTCCTTTGCTGACTGAAAAAACTGCCGTTTTGCATAGGGCAGGGGTGATGGCCCTGACTGTTACCAGACCAACCTGGGTTTGCTCCCTTTTCCTGTCAGTCACTTGTACCCAGTAAATGCTTTGTACCCAGTAAATGCTTTGGCATCACCCAACTTGAGTTTCCTCTTTGGGAAAATGGGGATTGTGCAGGTAAGACCAAATCTTTTTTTTTTTTTTTCCTCCCTAGTAGCAAAAACATGGCCTATGCTGGCCCATGTTTAATTTAATTTTGTTTTACTGAGGAATTTAACAGAACTCTTTGGCAATTTGCATATTTCCCATCAGCCCTAGAGGGGAGTGTTTCTCCCAAAACACTCAAGTGTTAACCTACAAGTGCTGGGAGAAAGCTCTGGGGGCTGGTGACCCTGGACTAAATTGGGAATGCAGTGGTCAGATACATTAGAAAATGTACATATCTCTTAATCTCATTTGCAGCCATCTGTGGTGAAATAATGAACATGTAGCAGTCCCATTAATTCATTGTTCACTGTGGTCTTGCCCATCAGGTGAAAACCTGGGAGTCTTCCTTGGCTCTGCCCAGTCCGTTAGCAAATAGTGAGGGCTCTCAACCCTCAAGAGATAGCCTAATCCAATCATTTCTCCCCGCCCTGCTTCACTGCCCCAGATGTCATCTTCCATCTTCCCCGCGAGGTGGCCTCCTCACTGGGCTCCCTGCTTCTCCCCTTGCCCCTCACAGTCCATTCTTTGTGCAGCAGGCAGAGGGATCCTATGAGTCAGACCCTGCTCCTCCTCTACTCAGAGATACCCCAGTCCTCAAGGCCCCTGCCCCCAGCTCCTGCACACTGGCCTCCTTAGTGTCACCCAGTCACCCTTCTATGGGCTTTCAGTTTGCTGTTCCCTCAAACTGGAATGCTTTCCCCTCCATATCTCCTCATGGTTCAATTCCTCATTCCATTCTGGTCTTTGCTCCAATGTCAGCTTATCAGAGCCTTCTTTCCTGAGCCCCTTCCTGGAAACCACCTCTTACCTCCCCAGGCAGGGCCAGGTGTCCCCTCTGGGCTCATGAGGCCCCCGGGCTCCTTCATTCCAGCCCTGCCTATTCTTGGTGTCACTGTCTGGAGCCCTGGTGTGTGTCATCCACTTGACGGTAGGGCCAGGCTCTTTGGCTCCCAGCTGGGTCTCCAGCACCACCCAGTGTGGGTCAGGCGCAGAGCAGGCACTTGGGTAACAGGGATCCACAAATATTTACTGAGTGACCCCTGGTTGCCAGCCCTTGTGATGTAATCAGACATGTCCCTTCTCCCAAAGGCTTACGTTCTGTGGCAGAACAGATGGCATACAAGAACATAGGCAGACAAGTAAATGCATACTGTCAGGAAGTGATAGTACTGTGGGAAAAAAAAAAAAAAAGATACTGCAAGGTGAAAGGGCTATTATTTTCCTCCCTGTAAGAAGGAATGTTTGAGCAGTGACCTGAGTGAAGTAAGGGAGGAAGGCAAGCCATGTATCTGGAAATATATATGTCTCATGTATGGAAGAAGGTTCCAAGCAGTAAGAATAGCATGTGCAAAGGCCCAGGGGCAGGAATGTTCTTGGCATTTTCAAGGACTGACAGCAGTGACCACAGGGTAGAAGGGAAGGAGATGAGATCAGAGAGGTGATAGGGCCTTGGAGTGAGGACTTTTGCTTTTGGCCAGGTGGAGTGGGAACCATGGGAGGGCTCTGAGCAGAGGAGGTGTGAGATCAGACTTAGAGCTGAAGTTGAGAAATGCTGATTCATTTCTCTGCAGGATCCTTTCTTGCAAGGAGCTGACAGTTGAGCTGCCGAGCCAGGAAGAGCCTCACAAGAAAAAGGACAATCCCAATCACCTCTGTACGGTGAGTGGCCCTGGGATGGGCCACTGGGTACCTGATTCATGTCAGTCACTTCAGTGAATCACTTTAGAGAGGACGGGACTGAAGCAGGGGGAAGGGTGCACTGCTTGAAACTTAGGTCCTCTCTCCTGCCCACAATGCCAGCATCTCCTTACATGCAGTCAGCATCAGTGCAGTGGTCAGGGTGCAGGGTAAATTAGGAGTGTGAGATTAACATATGCACAGTACTATATATAAAATAGATAACCAACAAGGACGTACTGTATAGCACAGGAGGGAACTATACTCAATATTCTGTAATAACATATAAAAGAAAAGAATCTAAAAAAGTAGATATATATATATACATATATATATACATACATATAGTTTTCCCTGGTGGCTGAGTGGTAAAGAATCTGTCTGTCAATGTAGGAGGCATGAGTTTGATCCCTGGGTGGGGAAGATACCTAGAGAGGAAATGGCAACCCACTCCAGTATTCTTGCCTAGGAAATCCCATGGACAGAGAAACCTGGCAGGCTACAGTCTATGGGGCTACAAAGAGTTGGACATGACTTAGCAAATAAAGAGCAAAATATATATATAACTGAATTATATGTATATTTATATATGTATATATATATACACATATATAACTGAATTGCTTTGCTATATACCTGAAACTAGCACAACAACTATACTTGGAAAAAAGAAAACCCAACTTCAGTGTAGTGGCATGTAATATGTTACAGGCGAGTGCTAAACTTCTACATCTGTTAGGTCATTTAGTCCCCGTGGCAACCCTGTCAGGTTGGTCCTCTTGTCAGTCTGTTTTATAGATGGGGAAACTGAGGCACAGACCTGCTAAGCAGCTTCCCCTAGGTCACACAGCAGTAGCGATACTCACACAGTTGTTACTCAAGCGTAACTAGGGAGGACCTGGCGTGTAGGTCATGGCCCTATGGTGCCCGAGCCTGTCGCCTCCTGATAACGAGCGGAGGCAGCCGTTGGTGCCATTTCTCCACCCAGTGGAAGAGGAAACTGTCTCTTGCTTGAGGTCACCCACCTAAGCAGGCCTGAGAGCTCAATTTCCATTCCATTCATTGCAGCAGAAACAGTATTTAAGGAGTCTGGTCTGTATGCCACCCCATGTTCCAGGAGCTGGGGCTACAGCAGAGGCAGCCCATCTCGCAGGGAAAAAGACCATAAGCAGACCAGTAAATAGACAACATCACGTGTAAGAGAGGGGCGTGCTTCTGAAGAGTGAGGAAGCCGACTCAGATGAAGGCAGCTGAAGGGGAGATCTTGAAGACAGGCTGCTCTGGGAACAGGGAGAAGGCGGTACAGGCAGCGGGAACCCCAGTACCAGGGCCCACGAAGAGACCATGCCAGGTGTGCTGGAGACCCAGCAGGGAGACCAGTGCGGCTGGGTGGAGAGAGTAAGTGGGGCATGAGGCCAGGGCACGGGCGGGATCCAGAGCATGCAGGCCCTTGAGGGCTGTCGTGAGGACTTTGACTTTGACTCTGAGCAGGACGGCAGCCAGGGGAGGGCTCTGAGCTGAAGAGGGATGTGATCTGACCTAGGTGTTAATGGGGTCCCTCGGGCTGTGTGTGAGGACAGACTGGCAGCGGGTGAAGATGGAATCAGGAGTCCAGTGAGGAGCTGACCCCAGTAGTCCAGGCGGGGAATGACAGTACCTAGACTGAGATGTTGGACAGAGTGAAGACTATTAGGTTGTGAATCAGTCAGTTCAGTTCAGTAGTTCAGTCGTGTCTGACTCTTTGCGGACCCCGTGGACTGTAGCATGCCAGGCCTCCCTGTCCATCACCAACTCCCAGAGCTTACTCAAACTCATGTCCATTGAGTCGGTGATGCCATCCAACCACCTCATCCTCTGTCGTCCCTTTCTCCTCCTGCCTTCAATCTTTCCCAGCATCAGGGTTTTTTCCAATGAGTCAGTTCTTCGCATCAGGTGGCCAAAGTACTGGAGTTTCAGCTTCAGCATCAGTCTTTCCAATGAATATTCAGGGCTGATTTCCTTTAGGATGGACTGGTTGGATCTCCTTGCTGTCCAAAGGACTCTCAAGAATATATATATATATTTTAAATTAAAAATATATATTTTTCTCCCTGAGCATTTCTTGTTGTTTTTTTTTTTTGCCGCCTCTAACCAGGGATAACCTGGTTAGAGTCCTCTAAGCCGGGATAACCCAGGCCGCTTCCTTGGTGGCTCAGATGGTAAGGACTCTGCCTGCCAACACAGGAGACCTAAGAGATGTGGGTTCAATCCCTGGGTCAGGAAGATCCCCGTGGAGAAGGAAATGGCAACCCACTCCAGTATTCCTGCCTGGGAAATCCCATGGACAGAGGAGCCTGGCAGGCTACAGTTCATGGAGCTGTAAAGAGTCAGACACAACTGAGCAACTAACACACATACTCTTAGGAAAGCACCACATCCTAACCACTGGTTAATCCTCACCAGGGGACTGCCTGCGGCCCCGCCCCAACATTTGCCTTTTATGATCTGGATGTTTTTGAAGAGCCAGGCTAATTTTTTTTTGTTTTTTTGGTAGAATGCCCCTTAGTTTGAGTTGCCTGAATAGATTGAGGTCATCCATTTTTGGCAGGACCACCATGGAAGCGGTGCCCTGTCCTGAGTCTGTTATATCAGGATGCCCTTGGTGTTCATTTGCCCCATTACTGTACATGTTGATTTTAATGCCAACATTAGAGTAGTGTCGACCATGCTTCTCCACTGCAAAGTTACTCTGAAGTCTTTACAAGGAATATCTTGTGAGGAGGTACTTTGAAGACTTTGCAGATATCCTGGGCCTTCTCAAACGTATGGTAAGGACTTTCCCCTCTCCTCCCTTTATTTACTTCTTCATTTATTTATTTAAAATAAGTATGACTCATAAAATTTCACCCTTAAAAAAAAAAATCACCCTTTTGAGCTGACACCTGTGTGAATGGGAATTTATTTGGAAATGTGCTGTGCTTAGTCCTTTATTCATGTCCAACTCTTCGCAACTCATGGACTGTAGCCCCCCAGCCTCCTCTGTCCATGGGGATTCTCCAGGCAAGAATACTGGAGTGGGTTGCCACGCCCTCCTCCACAAATAATGGATTGGATGGGCTGTTTGTGAGAGAGGTCAGGGCTTGTTCTTTTAGCAAGTATTTATTGCTAGGGACTGGGGATAAAAGCAGTACAGGGGATTTCTCGGTGGTCCAGTGGCTAGGACTCCACACTTCTACTGCCGTGGGCCACTGTTTCGATCCCTGGTCCGGGAACCAAGATCCTGCAGGCTGGGTGGCACAGCCAGAAGCTTAAAAAATAAAATTTAAAAAGCAGTGCAAAGGCCCTGCTTTCATGGACCTTATAAACGGGGTTGCCAGGTCCTGGGAAGGGGGGTGACTGGCTGACGGATGGCACAGATTTTAGAAGGGGGACTTAGGAGTTGGGTTTTGGACAGGTTAAGTGGAGATGGGGTAGATAGGCCTCTGCCCCCAGCCCCCTCCTCCTGTAGCTCCACACTGCCCTAATGACTCCCTGGTCTGCCTCTTCATCCAACAGCCAGGATAATGCAGACTCCGCTGGCCACTCCTGTGCCTGTGCTCCGGCTCCCCCGGGGTCCTGACGGCTTGAACCGAGGCTTTGCTCCCGATGGACACAGAGCCCCCCTGAAGCCGGAAGTCCCTGAAGTCCTGGAGCCTCCAGAGTCTCGGGAATCCCGGGAACAGCAGGCTCGAGCCTCCCTGCGGGAGCGCTACCTCCGCAGCCTGCTGGCCATGGTGGGGCGCCAGGTGTGCTTCACTCTGCACGAGGGCGTGCAGGTGATTGCCCACTTCGGAGCCACCGACCTGGACGTGGCCAACTTCTACGTGTCGCAGCTGCAGACTCCAATAGGCGTGCAGGCTGAAGCACTGCTCCGGTGTAGTGACATTATCTCATACACCTTCAAGCCATAAAGACTTCATCGTGTCCATCTTTCTGCCTTGGGCGTAGCTACAGTCTCCCAGGCTCCGTATGCTCCTGAGCTTGGACCTCTGGGCCCCAGAGAGTTCCGAACCCCCTTGGAAATTCGCACCAAGCTCCAAGCAACTCTGACATCTCTGGACATCCAGGGTGTAGTCAGAAAACCTGCAACTCCATGGGTTCTACATCCTGTTGAAAGGAATGCTCTACCTCACAGAACTCTCAACTCTACAGATATATGGGTTCCATGCCAGTTCCTGAAGATTTGGGACCGAGGGAGGGAATAAAGGAAGGCAGATTACCTAATGGGAAATTGTCTATTGAAGAGGGTGCAAAGTTCAGCCACCCTGGAAATATTCCCCAATGCTTCTCTCCTGCCAAGGAATCAATTATCTCAGGAAACTTTGCTTCTTGTTTTATTTCTCTTTTTAATGTAGCCTATAGGGATTGAGCCAGATTTAGGGAGTGAAAGGGTGGCTATCGAAAGGCTGAATCCTGTGGAGCTGGATCTGGAAGGGGAAGACATGTCCAGGGAGTGGGAGGAGCTGGGATAAAGATGTGGGGATTGGACCACTGCTAGTCTGGAACAGCTGGTGTGACCTGGATGCCAGACTTGGGAGACTTGGACTTTTCTGGTGGGCTGGCTTGTATACAGTGAGGGGAGTGAGTTGAATTGGGTCACATGGTCACATGCAAGAGGTCCCTCCCATGGCCTGGCCTCTGGGTGGATAGTCTTTGGTGGGTGGGAACCCTGCATGGCAGCACCGTTGGGAAAAAGGGGATTAAGGGTTAGAGTGAAACTTGGCCCCTTCTCCATTTAACCCTGGCTTTGTAGCCTGGTTGACTATTTCACACACTTAGCCCCATTACTAGCAGTCTTTCAACAGATTTACTTTTATTTATTTGGCCATGACGCTGGGATCTTACTTCTCATACCAGGGGTTGAACCCGTGCCCCCTGTAGGGGAAGCACAGAGTCTTAACCACTGGACCTCTAGGGAATTCCCTCAGCAGATTGTTTTTAAAAGTAATTTCTGCCCCATCTGTAAGTCCCATCAGTTTGAAGTGAAGTGAAGATTTGTAAGTGAAGATTCCATTCAATATGGATGTGATTTCCTTGGGTCATCTTCAGTGGCCAAAGTGCGGCAGCCACTGAAGTTGAATGAAGCTTGTGCAGGGCCTCGGCTCCCATTTGTTCATTCACAACGCTACCTCCGGGCCCAGATTTCGAGTTGCCTTAGCAACGACGTCACTTGCTCCTCCCCAAGTCACCTTTTTGGGTTTTAGCTCCGCCCACTCAGGGTTGTGGTTGGGCTGGGATAGAACGGAGAAAGTGCGGAGGCGAATAGTAAACGACTGAGTCAGCCCTTGTAGGGGCGTGGCTTGAGTTCGTGCTAGTTTGCTACTGGCTCGGTGATCTACCTGCTCCATCGCCGGGTATTTCGGTTGGAAGATTCCTCCCTTGCTTTCGGAATTTCTTCCTTCGTCCAGTTTTTTCTTTTCTTAAAAAAAAAAAAAAAAAAGCTAAATTAGGGCTAGAATACTCCTTATGGGCTCATATTTTCGTTTTTAGGTTTAAATTATATAAAATACAATTTATACAAAAGAGCCCGACACGACTTACTGTCTGTATAACCACAACATCCAGAGGGTCATTGATGAAATTACAGTCTGCAAATGGAAAGCTGGAGCCTAACCAGCAAGTGGAGACAGGCTTTGTCTCCAGGCAGAGGTTCCCTCTGTCAGCATCCATCACCTGTACTCATGTAGTCAACACAACTCCTATAGCCTTTCAAGTTCTCCATCCCTTTACTTCTCTCCATATCAGTTGGCCTAGACTCACCAAGCATATGTTTTTATTCCTACCACCTCCACCCCTTTCTCTGTTGCCTGAGCTCGTGACGAATGTGTGAGGGCCTGAATGTTAGTTATCTACTTTGAAGCGGGGAGGCGGGGGGCGGGGGGGGGCCGGCTTAGGTTCGCGCTTGCGCGCTGCTCCGGGAGACGGCGTCCATCTCGCCCCGCCCCTCGTATTCTGCAGTTCCGCATCTGCAGATTCACTACTCACGTTTCTTTTTCCCGTAGCTCTTTCTGCCTTTTGGTACGCGCTTTAACAACGCACGAGACAACTCTACCTGAAAATAACTTAAATTTATTTTCTGCCTTTCCGTGTACGCGGCAGGCTCACTGGCCCTTAACGAAAGTGCGGCTGCGAACGAGCAGACGCGCACGGGGCCCGGGGGAGGCGCGCTCGAGCTCCCGGCGGCGACGACTACGACGACCAGGAGAGGGGACGGAGTCGGCGCCTGAAGCAGTGGCTGAGCCCATGCCCCGGGACGGCGGGAGGGCCCGGAGAGACAAGTCCGGGGCCCGGGGCATGTCCCCAGGGCCCCCGTGAGGAGGCGGCGGCGGCGGCGGCGATGGAGATCCCGCCGCAGGAGGCGCCGCCCGGGCCGGGCGCTGACGGCGAAGCCGAGGAGGCCCCCGCCGAGGCCCCGTCTCCCGGCCCCGCATCGCCCCCGGCCGACGGGCGCCTCAAGGCTGCGGCCAAGCGCGTTACGTTCCCTTCCGACGAAGATATCGTGTCCGGAGCCGTGGAACCCAAAGACCCCTGGAGACACGGTAGACGCGGCTGGAGCGCGGGGGCGGGCTGGTGGGGGACTTGGGAGTCGGTGCGGCGACCAGTACAGAGGTGGAGCTCAATAAGTTGCCCCTAATAATGATTTAAGGAGACAGTCGTCAGTTTAGAGCTTGGAGGGTGTTAGAGAGGGAGTGGTTGTTGGGTTGGGAAGGTGAACGTTGCTGGTTTTTGCTACTCCCTCTCTCCCCTCCCCAAGGGACGCTGATGGTGATCGTTTGAGGAATTCAGACGGTGAGCAATCAAAGAAAGTTTAGTGACTTGGGAGATTGATTAGGAGGGCGGTAGCCTTTGAGTTCATAGTTCCCTCAGAGAAGGATAGAATAGTCAGGGGAGAAAGAGCGGGTCAACATGATCGCCGAAAGGGCAGCTGCAGGAGTTTGATGGGCCCATGGGGACAGAAAGAGGTTACAGTTGTCGGTCTGCAAGCCTCGGGGCAAGGGTTGGTCATGTGACTCAACTTCCTTGCCTGAAAGGAGGAAGAGGAGTAAACCTGGAGTCAGCGGTAAAGGAGTCAGTCAGTCCCGGGATTGGGAAAGGGAGGCAAGGTAAATAAACTTGCCAGAAAAAGGAGCAGAGTTGGTGGTCAGTTTGGGGCTGGTTGAGATAGTGCAGGGAGGTGTTCAATCTTGGCATTAGGAAGAAAAATCACTGCATGTTTCCTTTTCCTCTCCTCCCCTACCACCCCCCCCCCCCCCAAAAAAAAAAGGGAAGCAAAACATTGTCAGTCATTCAGGAGCAGAGGAACTTTGGAGCCGGGCTTTGGGAGGGTTGTCCTTGTTTTGTTTCCCCTACCCCCGTCCCGCCTGCCCCGAGAAAGCATTGGAGTTGCTGTCGGTGGAGGGTGAGAGCGCTAGAGAAGTTTGATGGCTCGAGGTGTGGGGGAGAGTGACTGCATAGGTTGTAAGTCCTCTGGAGAAGGTCGGCTCTGTGTTGGAACTGAAGAGCAGTTGGAGGAGTGTGTTTTATCTGTAGGGCTGGGGAAGGTGGAAAGTCGCTCCAGAGATGGATGGCAGGGTTGAGTCCCGGACAGGTCTGGGACTCGTGCTGGGATGGAGCCGAAGAGGAGAGGGATAGGCCTGGAGCCTGGTCTATAGAAGTTGGTCTGTAGGCCCTGGGGAGAGAGGTAGAAATGTTGCTAGTCTGTGGGCAGTGGAGAAATCGATGACTTTGATGTGAGGATGGGAAACGTGGGAACTGAAAGCTGAGCACATGAGGAGCGGCCGTAAATGCCATCTTGGCCAGTTAGTTTTGTTTGTTTTGTCTTTTGGCTGCACGGTACGGAATGCAGGATCTTGGTTCCCCCACCACGGGTCAAACCCTGGGCCCCCCCTGGAAGCGCAGTTGTAACCACTGGACCTCCAGGGAATTCCCCAGCCAGTTATTGTTAAAGAGACAGTGATTAATTTAAAATTCTTGGCCTTGGGAGCCAGCCAAGCCCCTGGGCTCTCAGCCCTCAAGATAGGTTAGGTTGCAGGGCTTGGGGGACTAGGGCTGAGGAAGGGAAGAGGGAATGGGCCCCAGATACAGCATCCGGTCCAGGGAGCTCAGAGCAGGAGGAGGGAAAGAGCTGGAGAGGCAGAGCAGGATGGTGGCTAGCCTGGGCTCCAGCTCAATCCTGAGTCCCATTTACCCAAAGCATGACCTCAGACTGGGTTCCTAACTCCTCAGAGCCTCGATTTCCCACCTGTAACTGGGTGAGAATAGCCATGTCACGGGGTTTCAGAGAGGACTGAATAAGGCTGTGTGTGGAAAGCGGTCGGCCAGGATGAGCCTTCATGAAGCTGCAGTTATGGTTGGTCATTTTAGGGGTGACATTAGGGGCAGCTGGTCATGTTAGGGGCCAGCCTGGAGGAGTTGGTTCATGGAGTTGGGGGGGGCCCTGATTCACAAGCTTCCAGTCCGTTGGTGGGCTCGGGCCCGTGGGGGAGGGAAGATGTTCCGTCTGTGGGCCGGAACGTGGTGGCGGTGGCGGCAGTTGGAGAGTCCGGGCCGGGGGCGGGGTGGGAGTAGGGGAAAGTTTCTGGCCCGCAGGTTCCCAGAAGAGCAGCAGCTGTGTGTTAGCAGCTGTTGGGCTGTGGGGAAGCCATTTTTCCTCTCCGAGCCTCCTGTTTCTTTCTCTGCAAATGGAGGTGCTAATTTCTACTGTGGGGAAGTTGTGAGGATTAAATAAGATAGTCCTTGTAAGTTCCTGCCACATAAATAGCACCTGCTGTTATCCAGGCAGATTCAGTCTGGTGTTTTTTTTGGTTGGTTGGGTTTTTTTTTTAATGTCTCATGGACAGTCGTGAAGAGGCAGTGAAAGCGGGGGTTGCGGGGGCAGAATGTTGAGCAGGAGGGTCAGTTGGTGCCTGGCTGGGAGGGGTTGAGAGGATGGTGGCTGACTGGTCACCCCGGGGAAGAGGCACAGGTGGTGACAGCTCCCAGGCTGTGGGAGTCTCTCCTTCCTGGAGGTTGCAGGAGAGACGGCAGGACTGGTCTGCACTCACTCTCCAAAAGCATCAGTGGGTCTGAGATGGAGAGGTGATGACCTGGAGAAACGGATTGATTTTATGGGAGGGCAGGGAGAGTGGGTCTGTCTGGGCCAGGGAGAGGGGCTGAGGTCGACCTGTGAGGGAAGGAGTTGGGTGGCAGGGGAAGGAGTTCCCAGGCAGGGGAAGGCTCACTGGTGAAGTTGGTGAGTTCGGACAATGGGATTTGGCAGGCCTGGTGGTGCTGGCCGGTGACTCGCCCTGTGTCTGTGGAGGACAGTGGAGTTGTTGACTGGCCTGGGACTCAGAGTCGTCAGGCTGTGGAAAGTTGGGCCAAGGGGCTGCCTAGTTGAGAGATAGAGGGTCTCAGCTGGGGGCTTCAGGGAGGGGTTGGCAGGTCTTGGAGGAGGGGCAGGAGATTTGCTGGAGGAAAAGCCACGGGAAAGCAGAGAGGGTGTCATTTGAGCTGCGGCCCTGGTGGGAAGGGTGAGGGAGGGGTTACTCTGGGGCCTGCCCTGGTGACACGACCCCAAGGCCAAGGGTAAGGGAGGAATTGGCACATCGGAATTGGAAGAGGTCATTCAGAAGCTGTTCTTCCATCGCAGAGATGGAGAAGTCACCCCAGCCCGAGGTGCCGGAGTGCCCCGGGCTGGGAGCAAGCAGTCACTGGAGGAACTGGGCCCTAGCACCGGGCATCCTGTCAGCAGAGCCTTGCCCTGGGAGGAGAGCTCAGCCAGGCCTGACAGCCTCCGGCTGCGGTGGGCCGTGCCTGGGTCTGGGGCTAGGTGGGGGCTCAGCTCGGTGGGAGCCTCTGGGGATGTCTGCCTGAGACAAGAGCCCTGTCAGGTCCTGTCAGAGGTCATGTGTTGGGGGATTTCTGGAGGCCAGACATCTGAAGGAGGGAGGTGGTGTGGGAGGGTCTCTTGTCTACTGAGGCTCAACCCAGCCCAGTGCTCAGAAGGGCCATTCCTGGCTCCCATGTCACATGATGTCCCCGTCTGCCCCCAACTTGGGGGCCTGTTTGTCTGCCTCATTGCAGTAAAGGCGGCTGCTGTTAAGATTGACATTTGTTTCGTGCTGGTGGTCTTTCTCCCCTGCTGGAATGGGAGAGCAGACAGTGTCCATCCTCATTCCCGCTCAGCCCCTTGAAAGACACATGGTGATCATGGCCGAATGAGCTCCAGGGGCACGTGCAGCCTCAGAAGGGCTGAGGCCAGGCCACACCTGGGGTCTGTCTCGCCGGGGTGTGCTCCCTGCCCGGCCCCAGCCGCAGCGTGCTGTGGCTCCGGCACAGCCCCTATTCTCGCTGAGCTGGTTTATTTCCTCATCTGTGAAATTGTGAGCCCTGTCCTGCTGATCTGACCTCCAGGATGTCTGAGTGGATGGGATGGACCTGGTGGGGCAGGGTCTCTGCAGCAAGCCGGTTGCCAGTGGACATGCTGTGAAGCTGGAGAGGAGGCCACCTCCGTACTGCCGGGCTGGGGCCCATGTGCGCCCCACACTCCCTGGGGGGTGGAAGTGGGTGCCCATGGAGGAGGGGCTAGCCTGCCACAAGCCCCATCCATAGTGGGAGGTCCCGGCTCCTCTGAGGGTCTCGTACCAGGGACTCTTCAGACCAAACTGCAGGAGTGACCTGAGGCCCAGCTAGCCGCCGTGTGGGGAGGAGACTGGGTTTGGCGAGGCAGGCGTCGGGGAGCACGTGACACTGGCCACAGTCTGGGCGGCTGTCTCCCCCCTCCCTGCAGTCCTGCCCGTGACTCATTCCCCGCTCCCTGACCTCCACCCTGTGCACTCCGTCCTGGAGTAGGGGCAGGGGAGCTTTGCCGCCCGGGAAACTCCTCACCTGGAGGGGAGGCATCTGCAGGGTGAAGGGGGCCCAAACGTGCCCAGCTCCGGCCACCTGAGCTTCGGGGGTGGGATGGGGGAGAGAGGCTGGTGGGGACAGTGGCCACCGTGTTCCGCAGTGAGGATCAGGGCGGGTGGGAACACCTTCCTGTTTGTTCTCAATGAAACCTGTGCTGCAAATTGAGTCCTTGAAACTTCTTTGACAGGTGGAAAGGTACCGTCAGTAGTGGACAGAGGCTCTCTTGCTGGTTAATGGCTCATTTTACCTGAGTGGTGGGCGGTCTGGCTGGGGAGAAGCCAGTGCCCTTGTAGGGGGCGGCTCTGATGCTTCCCCCAGATTTCCGTCAGGGCCCACCCTCACCTCCTACTGCCGGCGTTGGCACATAGACTCTGCCATGTGACTTTGGGCGATCCTTCTCTCTGTCCGTGATGATATTTCTGTCTATGAGATACAGCTGACAGTCGTCCCTCCTCAAAGGGTGATGAGGAAGGTGAGATAACAGTGTCCACAGGGAGCGCTGGGGGGCCTTGTTCTTGTCGTTGCCAGTCTTCTGCCCCCGCCTGCAGCCCCTGCCCTCCGTGCTGCACTGTCTCTGTTGTGTGTTTGCACTCGCCTCTCCTCCAGCGTGTCCCTCGTCAGAACCCTGCGGTCTGTCTGTCAGAAGAGTGCCCTGACATCCCTGACAGGGACGATCCTGTCTGTGACGAGCTGGGTGACTCTGGGCAGGCTGCCCAGCCTCTCGGAGCTGAAACTCAATCAGCCTGTCTTGGCCTCCAGCTGAGAGGCAGCAAGGGCAGTGAGGGTCTAGATGTGAAGTGTTAGCCGCAGCCTCTCAGACACTGGCCATGACCGTGGACAAGTTCCAGCTGCCCCCCGAGCCCTGGTCCCTTCTGTAGAATGGCCCGGCGCCCCGGCCCTAAGCCCCGTGGGAACTTGACTCGGTGGACGGGCCTGTGTGGGGAGCAGCTGGCTCTCCTTTCCACCTCCAGGGCTTTATTTGTGTTCGCATCATGTTTCCCTCTTCAAGGGTGAGGACTGTGGGTCACCCCTATGACCTGCGTCTGGCGCCCAGGAGGGTGGGCGAGTAGCAGAGGAGTGAGGCTTTCCGTCAGATCTCACGCCACCGGGGCATTGGGGAGAAAGCCTCTCAAATGAGTTGATGGGCCTGTGCCAGGCCCCACGCCTTGGGTGCTTGGCACTCGGTCCTCCGGGGGGCTGTCGGAAGTGCGTGCACATGTTTCTGGGAAACAGGCGTCTCCTGTCTCTCACAGGCGTTTGGCTCCAAAAGTATTAAGAACCATGGAGCCAGACGCCCTGGACTGGACTGGCCGTGTCGGGGGCGGCTTCTGGGAATGGAGGCCAGGAATCTTGTGTTTCTAGAAAGCTCCCCAGGCGGCCAGGTTTGGCTGTCCTGCTCAGGGCCCCTGATTCAGCTCAACTGCCTGGCGCTCAGTCCCAAGGCTCAGTTTCAGACCTCAGTTCAAGGGTGGCTGAGGCTGGCCTCGCAGACTTGTTTTAGAGCACACTGAAGCGTCTGACTTGCGGAAACTGCAGAAACGGGATTTGGGTCGGTGGCCTGCCGCAATGGAGCATGGAGGGGCCCAAGCCGAGGCCCCTGCTCTCTGGGCGACCCTGGTCACCGCTCATTACTCCCACGCGCCCACCGCTGGGCTGAGTGGGTGTCTTGGTTACGTCTCCCACCCACCCGGGAGGCAGGTGCTATTCTTTCCGGTTTGTAGAAGTACTGGAAGCACAGAGAAGCAAGGTCACTCACCGGAGGTCGTCACAAAGCCAGGCAGTGTATCTGGGGGCCTGCGCTCTTCGCCCCTGAGTCCTGGCTGCGTGAGCTTTAGTAAGTTGCTGCATTCGCTTCTGCCTGCTGCATGATTTCTTCGTCTTGAACCCATAACCCTTTGTAAGATGGAGATGACCATTCCAGCCTCACCAGGTAGCTCAGGGATGAGAAACAGCCTGAGTGAAGGAATCGGCTGGGTGGCCCTCAGGAGGGGATCTCTGTGGTTCTTGGACAGCTCAAGCGTCCTGGGAGCTCTTCGCTGCTCCTCTGTCCTCCGCCTTGGCCTGAATTCCTCCTGTGCTCCCCAGCGTCAGGACGGGGTGCATGCTCGGTCACCCCCGCTGAAGGCATGCGCAGCGTCTCATTTAGTAATTGCCAGTGTTAGGGGTCGGGGAAGAAGGCAGGCCCTGCCTCTGTGGAGGTCACAGTTGAGTGAGGGACTCACACTGTAAACAGTTCTAATCAAATCAGGGTGCCCAGGACCCTGACTGGGAAGAGCTGACGGGCAAGGCACAGGTGGCTTCTTGGAGGAAGGGGCCGTCTCAGGCCTAAAGAAATCACTGGAGTGAGCCAGGTGAGGAACACTTGAAAGAAGTGCAGAGGGTTGGAGGTGGAGCCAGTGAGGCACATCAGAGGAGGAGGAAAAAAGCCAGTCTTCCTGGAGTCGAGGTGGAGGCAGGAGGGTCAGAGGCCAGACTGGAGAAGCAAGGCAGGGGCCACCCACCCAGGTGGGCCTTGTGGGCCCTGTTAGCCTGAGGGTGTCAGGGAACCAGCGGAAGGTTTTCAGTAGGGGCCTGCCCACTGTTTCCCACAGAACCTTCTGGGAGTGTGGCCTACAGACCCAGACCAAGGTCGGGGCCGCGAGCCTGTAGGCTCTCGGCTTCATGAAGCCCTGCAGCGGCTAGGAGCTTGCATTTGTTCGATTGATTTAATCATCAGATTTATCAGCCCCCCCTCCCCAGAAGGTTTGCTCTGCGGTGCTGTCCCCACGGGTCTCTGAGCTCCACCCTGCCCCCGCCCTGGTTCGTGCCTCCTGCCCGTGGGCGGGGCGGGGATCGTGCACTTGGGTGCTAACACTGCCTCCCCTGTGCCACCTCAGCAGCTGGCTTCACCTGTAAAGTCCCCCAGGTCCCACACTTCCCAGACCCAGAGAGCTCTAAAACCTGGGGCCTAACATAATAGAGGAGGCATCCTGTGGTGGTTTTCTAAGATCAGGAAATTCTGAACTCTAGACTGTTGGCCCAGCAGTTTCTAGTAGGAGACCACAGAGCCCCCAGTGGGCCCCTCTCTCTTTCTGTGAAGCTGTGGTAACACGAGGCAGCCCAGGCCTCGGGCTTCGAGGCACTCTGGTGCCAGTCCACCTCTGCCCTCTGTCCAGAGGTCGCCTGTCTTCTCTGCCTCAGTACCCCCTTTTGTGTGGGGATTGAGAAACTTGGGAGGCGACTGGACCTGTAACTAGCTGTTGCAGGCACTCAGTAAGGGCTTGTTAGAGCTGAACCTGGCCGTGTCCTGGTAAGCCTGCCCTGGCTCCTCCTTTCTGAGAGCAGGCTGACCAGCCCGAGACCCGGGGCCGATTGTGAATTCCGCTGCGTGAACGCAGGCACGTCCTGAAGCCTCGCTGGGTCACAGTTTGCTCGTCTGTGGAGCCGTTTTGGCAGAAGAGGAGTCTGTTTCGAAGCCTCCTGGCTCTGGGTGGGGAGCCAGGTCCAGCCTTCCGAGCCAGGAGCACCCCATAGCCCCCGCAGACGTGGTGAGAATGCGGGGTCCTTGACGTCACCGCTCCCGGGCCGCCCGCATCACTCCCGCCCTGAGCCGGGCTGTGCTTCTGTTAGGGCCACTTCCTCTCAGTGGAGCTCAACAGGAGGTGGGGGTCTGGTGCTTCAGTTAGGGTGGGACAGGTGGAAGGGGATTCCAAGGCCGGGTGCCCCCAGGAATGACCGACACTGTCATGCTTTGCTTCTGTTTTCCCCCCGCTGGGAAGGCAGTTCCACGAGGGCAGAGCCCGGCTTGGTCTGGCTTCCCTGCGTGTCCCCAGAGCTGCCCTCCCCGTGATGGGTCGTGGTGGGTGCAGGTACCCAGTGGGCACTCTATATGAAGTTATTCTCACTCCCTTCCTTACTCTCTGCAGCAGCTCTAGAGCCTTTGCCTCAAGGTGGGGGTGGTGGTTTGAAAGTGTCTGCTGACAGCCATTCGGCTCATGTGACTTGCCTGACGCCCTCTCCCTTTCCAGCAGAAGCCTGGGGTGGGAGCCCTGTGGTCTAATGCTGCGGAGGCCTTGTCGGATCCCAGCTGGGACGTCCTCCCCGATCGGGTGGGTGGGAACCCGCTGGGGTTGGACTCGTGAGCCACTTTCACGCCCCACGCCCACCCCTCCGTCTCCCCACAGCCATAGCCTCCTGCCAGCTGCCGTCAGCCGTGTGGTGGGGGAGCCGCTGGAGCGGCCCTTCCCTTTGTGCGAAGCCAGCACCTTCACAGCTGAACCCCCTGGGTTCCTCAGAGCCCCGAGGCGGGTGGGGGGAGGCAGGGCGGAGCTGCCGGGAGATGGAAGCCCCCGGCCCCCCGCCAGGGAAGGAAGTGAGCCTGTGGAGGGTCAGGCTTCAGGATGGCCATGATGGTGACAGCCATGGTGGGGTGATCTAAGCTCTCTGGTGCTTTTACTCATTTAATCCTCACAGCAGCCATAAGGGAAAGCTGAGGCTCACGGGTGCAAAGGCCACACAGACAGTAAAGGGAGAAGCCGTGTTCAAACCAGAGGGAGCAGGACTCACCCTCTGCTCTGTTCCCTAGAAGCCTCCCAGGCAGGCCTCCTTCCTCACCACAGGAAAGAGGCCGCACCCCTGAGCCTGGCGGGGAGCCCTTCCCAAGCCGGTGTCCATCCCCGTCCATCCCCCGGCACCCCCAGCACCCCTGGTCTAATCCACAGACCCTGGTTCCCTCTGCCCTACGTCCCCACACTGTCGCACATGTCGTCCCCAGACAGAGCGCTGCTCTGCTCTCCCGGGTTCCCGTGACGCCGCCTCACGCTGTTGTTATTTGTTTGGGTCCATCTCCCCCCACTGGACCCAGGAACACCGCGAGAAACCGCATCTGTTCCCTCTGGCTGCACGAAGGAGACCAACCAGTGAACACCCCCAGGCCCACAGGGACTCCGAGCACAGTGGGCCTGCTGACGAGCGCCCCGGGTTGGGAGCCTCGGGCCCCTAACCCAGGACTGGGCCTCAGAATAGTTGGGGGCCCGAAAGGGAGCAGGGACCAAGGAAGATGTTCATGGGGTCATTTGGATCATTTGCCCACGCTGCCATCCATCCATCCGTTCGTTCATCCCCTGCCACCGCCTCTCCCCACTGTGCACCAGGTGACGGAGTCCTGACTGCCCTGCCTGTTCTCACGTCCTCTCTCCATTCCCGAAGAAGCAAACCCTGTTTCTTCACATCAGGCTTATGGCCCCTTTCTCCTACTGCCTTTCACACCCCATGCAGGATCCCTAAAACAGCTCTCGAGGTCGGCCCCCGCCGCCTTCACTGACCATGACTGGGCCCTCCCTTGCCTGTGTCCTCTCTGCGTTCAAGTGCGATGGCCTCTTCTCAGTTCCAGCCTGCCAGGCGCTCCCCACATCCTGTCCTGGAACGCCTGCCTTGCTCTCACGGCTCTAGCTTATCCTCAGGTACCAGCAAACCCTTCTTTCCTGGCCCTCTCACTTGGTTCCCCCCAGAAGGTCAGCGATCTGGTTATCTGTGGGCCGGAAGGTACTCTTGCGCCCTTGACTGTGAGCATCATGAGGGCGGAGGTGGCTTTGGTTGGGTGCTCCCTTATCCCCTGGTGCTCCCAGCATGTGGCACCGAGGGAAGGAAGGGCAGGTGATGCTAGGCCTCAGGGACCAGATGGGCCCGCCCTCACGCAGCCCAGGACAGGGGAGGAATAGAGGACAGGAGGGGGCCCCGAGTCTGCCACTGGTGTCCTCCTGCCAGGTCTGCAGAGCCCTGAACTACCAGCCTGCGGGAGTGCAGGCCGGCCGTGTGCGTCGGGGGCAGGCCCATCTTGGCTGTGGACTTGCTGTGGGTCCTCAGCCAAGCACTGCCTTTCTGTGCAGCGAGGGGGTGTCGAGGTCCTTTCCCACCCCGTGTGTTTCCCTGTCTGTCCATAGGTCACCCCCACCATTTAGGGAACGGACTGCCAGGACCTCCTCATCGTGGGCCGGTGGGCGGGGCAAGAAAGCTCAGGTTGTGGTAACTGGTCTGCCTCTCTGCCTTTGAGGCAGGTGGCCTGATTCCCTGCCCGCCAGCGACAAGGCGTGTCATGAGAAGAGGTGGAGGAGGTCAGTGGGGTCCAGCCCCCTGCTCCCCAGCTCAGGCCTCCACCCTCACTCCTTGTCGTGTAATCCCCTTCTGTCCTGGGGATACTGGCTTCCCGACACAGCTCTCCCAACTTTGATCGCAGTGACTAGAAAGGGCTGTGTTCCCTGGGATGGGGGTTGGGGGTCCTCTGTCCCCCGGGCCTGGGCTCAGCCCTCGGGGTCTGCAGCGTGGAGCCTCTCCAGGCTCCCCTGCCGTATCGCTGTCTCCCCGCTGCAGTGTGAGCCCCAGGAGGGCAGGGCTGGGCTGTCCTGGTCACTGCCGTGTCCAGCAGCACAGAGCCGGTGCTTGGCGACTGTCATTCCATTAGCATGGAGTTGGGGGGGGCGGGTGTGGGCAGAGCCCGGAGATAGAGCTCCCGTGGAGCCCTGCTCAGAGCCCACATGTCTGACAGCAGCCTGACCCTGGCTGGTCCTGAGCAGACACCCCAGGCCAGTGAGTTTGGGGGGTGGGGGAGGGCAGGGCCATCTGACTCCCTGGGCGGCCGCCAGCTGTTGGGTCCAAATGCCTGTGCTCACTGACCACCCAGCCGTGAGGATCCCGGCTGGCACAGGTTCCGCCCCTGTTTCCCACGTCCAGATTATCAGGGCTGGAGGCTTATCTCCTGGTTTTACAAGTGAGGCAGCAGGCCCGATGGGGGGCCTGGCGCCCAGGACGGCTCCTGCTGCAGCTCCTGCTGCTGCATCTCGGGCCACCTCTGTTGCTTTGAGGGGCCAAGGGACACGTCCTCAAGGAGGACGGCTGAGAGACCTGCCTTGTGCCCCTGGGTTCCCCGCCTGATGTTATTATGAAAAGAAAGGCTCTGGGGCAGTGGAGATGCCATCTGCAGCCCACAGGGCAGCTGAGCAAGTCCTGCCCAAGTCCTGCCCCTTAGTGGGGGTCGGTGAGGGGAGTTGGGGGTGAAGGGTGTGCGGTCACCCGGGAAGCTCAGGATGGTTGTTACTAAAGGAGAGACCCCTTACTTTGATTCTTTTCTGACTTTACAAATAAGATATGTTCACTGTGAAAAAAAAGAGAAAAAGATTTGGAAAGTCGAAAGAAAATGAAAATCACTTCTTAAGCTTACCATCTGGAATTTTTTTTTAAAAGCTCTGTTGAGATGTAATTCACGTACATTTCACCCATGTAAAGCATACAGTTCAGTTTTTCCCAGGATGGTGCGTTTGTCTTCATAGTCCATTTTTAGAACATTTCAGTACCCGACGACCTCTCCCCCCGAAGAAACCCTGAACCCCTTAGCGGGGAATCCCAGCACCCCTCACCCACCCCCTCAGGCCACCGCTGATCTGCTTTCTGTCTTGTTAGCTTCTGGATGTTTCCTGTAACTGGAATCGTGCCACCTGGGGCCTTTTGTGTCTGTCTGCTCTCACTCAGCAGTGTTTACAGAGTTCACCCACGTCGTGACTGCCCGTGCTTCGTTCCTCGCTGTCACCGGATAACATTCCATCGTGTGGATGTTTTCTCTCTTCATCCGTTGACGTGCATTTGAGTTATTTCCACGTTTTGGCCGTGATGAGTAGTGCTGCTGTGGATGCTCACGCTCAGGTTTTTGTGCGGACCCAGGCTTCCGTTTTTCTAGGCGTGACTCTAACCCTCTGAGCAACTGCCAGACCGTTTTCCCTGGCGGCTGCCCCACTTAGCGCTCGCCTCCATCGGCGAGGCTTCCGCTCCCTCCCTCCACATCCTCTGTTCCCTGTGTGCCCCTTAGATCCCAGCCACCCCAGCGGGTGCTGGGCGTCGCACTGTGGTTTTGGTCTGATCTGCGTTTCCCTGATGGCTGATGGTGTTGAGCATCTTTTCACAGGCTTCTCGGCACTTGTATGTCTTCTTGGGAGACATGTCTGTTCAGATCTTTGGCCCGTTTTAAAATGGGATCATTTGTCTTCTGGTTGGGCTGTAAGAGTTCTATATATATTTTGGACGCAAGACTCTTTATCAGAAGCGACGCACACCACCTGGAATGTCGTCAGCGTGAAATGCCAGAGCACTTCCTTCCCATCTCTTCAATGGTTAAGTTACAGTGCCACAAACACGTAAAAATAAAACTGGGCGGAGCCTGGGTATACAGTTGAATGTCCTACATTTTCACTTCATTTTTCCTTTTTTTTTTTTTCAACAAAGCGTGATTAAAATCCACCGTCAGGCCATTGTAATTTGCTCCAGCCATTCCGCGTTGCTGAGCATTTAGGCCCTTTCCAGTTTTCAGCTGCATGAATAATGCAGCGATGTTCAGCCTTGTCCATAAATCTTTCTGTTGTCGCAGGGAGCTTTCTCAGAAGAAATTCTTAGAAGGTGGTTTACCAAGTCAGAGGGTAGGAACCTTTGAAGTCTTATATACAGTCTGTGCCCACAAAGGTCTGGAAGCCTTGAGGGACAGCACTTGGTTGTATCTCTTGATTTTTTTTTTTTTTTTAAAGAATGAATGAATAATACTTTTGCATTTGGGTGTCTTGGTGCCCGGATGGTGTTTTGTTTTAATGAACCTTTTTGAACTACTAGTTAACTTGTTTCTTGTTATCACATTAGTTGCTTCTTCTTGCGCTGGGCCCATTTTTGTTTTGGGACGTTTTGTAAGCCCTGTGTCTCTATTTCAGATATCCACTCTTGGGCATTACACCGTGTGCAGATCTACTTTTCCTCATTTGTCATTGGCCTTGCTGGAAAGGTGGGGGAGCCTCCTTTCAAAGAATCCCTGTCGCCTTTGCTCTTTCGCTGGCTTTCTGCAGCAGAGAGGGCGGGGTGGCGGCCCGGGCCCTGGTGGCACCATGGGGTTTGGGGGGCGGGGAGGCGGGTTGTATTAGTGGCAGCCAGGCCCAGGCAGAGGGGACAGCAGGTTCCCAAGAGGTTCTCCTGGAAACACACCTGCAGCCTCTGTTCGCTGAGCACTAGGCCGAGCCACCCTGCAAAGCTGGTGGGGCCCCTCGTTGGTGACCTGGCACTATCCGTCACTTGCTGAGGTCACGGCCCTGTGCGGAACGTGGCCAAAGCCCCGTCCCTGGGCACATCCAGTCTGCCTCACCCCCAGGAATCAAGAAATCTACCCCCCCACCCCCGCTCCTGCAGCGTCTACATGCTGGGCCTCTGTGCTGGCTCTTCCCTCTGCCTGGGAAGCTCTCCCCAACTTCAGTGGGGTTACCATTTTTCTGCTGACATCCGCTCCCTGTCTTGAGTCTGCCTTCTCCATTGGAAGGGACTTGGGAGGGGATGGTCCAGGGCTGCGTTCACTGCCTCAGCTTGAACTGCACCTGGCCCCGAAGAGACACTTGAAAAACATTTGAGGGAATGAATGAATTTCTGCCTCGTAACTCGTCTTTTAGGTCTCAGCCTGAATGTTCCTCCCTCTACTGGCCTTTCCTGATTACTCCCTCCGATCTAAGTGATCATCACCTGTTTTCCTCTGAGTGCTTTCCTGCTTATAATTTGTCACTTTTATTTGTGTGATTATTTGTCTGCCTTCCTAGCAATCACTCCCCGAGGGCAGGGATCCAGATCTATATTGTGCTCTGTTGTATGCCCAGCCCAGGTTGTTTGGTAAAGAATGAATGAATATGTCCTTTAGCACCCAGACACACCTCGTGAGGCTACATGGCGGTGCTCACCTTTCACAGGGGAAGAAAAGTCAGGTCGGGCAACGAGAAGTTCCAGGCACTCAGTGTCCATCCCTGGAGCCTTCGCTGCACCAGTAAACAGCTCACAGTTATTGGATTTTAAAATTCCAAACTAAAGTCCCCAGTGCCTCTGAGTCCAGCTGGCCATCTGGTGCCCCGACCGGACGCCTGAGGCAGGCAGCTTGAAATAGCCGGCCTGGTTGTCCCCTGATGGCCCTCAGCTTTCTCAGAGGTCCCCTGCCCTGAGCTGGGCCCGTTGCCTACCCAGGATTTCAGTAGATGGGAGTGGTGGGAAGCAGGGAACCACTGAGTGATTTGCAGACCTTTTTCAGGTACTGCAGTGCCCCCAGCCCTGTGTTGGGTCCCTTGCCTATTTGCCTCACTTGCCCCTGACAGTGACTCTCAGTTCCCCAGAGGCTCCTCAGTTCTCTGTCCTCTGAGCCTTTGTGCATGCTATTCCCTTTGCTGCAACACACTTCTCCCTCCCTCTACTTTTTTTTTTGGCTGCACCGAATAGCTTATGGGATCATAGTTCCCCGACCAGACCAGCCCAGGGATTGAACTTGTGCCCCCTGCAGCGGAAGCATGGAGTTCTAACCCCTGGACCACCAGGGAATTCCCTCCTTCCCTCTGCTTTTAAAATTATTGTTATTAAGTTCTCTTCATGGCATTTAAACTATGTATGTACCATACACGTAAGTTAAAGTGTAGTATAATAAAGACCCATGAGCCTACCTCCCAATTTAGGGCTGAGAACATTACCATTAACTCACCTCTGTCTGGGTGGGAGGGTGGATGGAGCCCAGAGACCCATGACTGCTACCCTGCTGGTTGTGATTGTCATGCCTCTTTTTTTTTTTTTTTTTTTAAGTTTTATCACCTGTGCGTGTGTGATGAAAAAATACAGAGTTTGGCTTTGCTTGTTTCTGAGTGTCATAAAAATGACGATGTGTCGTGAGTGGAGCCTGGGTCTCTCCTTTCCCCTCAGCGTTAGGTCTCTCAGTTCCATCCATGGAGATGCTCCAGAGTGGCTTTGCGTGGCTCTGCCTTAGATTGTCCTCGATGGACATTTGAGCTGTTTCTGGCTCTCGGTCTTAGACACCCGGCGCAGCCGTGAGCTTTGTGTATGTGTCACCGGGGGTGTGAGCAAGACGTTCTCCAGGGTACAGACCTCAGGCTGGAAGTGCTGGTTGCAGGTGGAGCTGTGCAGTGCTACATGACCATACCCAGCCCTCTCACGTGGCTCTTCCCTCCCTTACCTGGTGAACTGCTCAGACCCCCGGGTCTCCTCACCACCCCCCCCCCCCCCCCCCCCCACTTTCTTTCCTTCAGTAGATGGAGCACCTGGCAAGGACCAGGTGCAGTTATGTTAAATTCCAGGATGAGATGATGAATGAGACTCACAGCCCCTGTGCTCATGTGACCAGTGTTGTTAGGTAGCCCCTCCTCCAGGAAGCCCTCCCTGATCCCCCGATCAGGTTAGGTGCACTCCTGGGCCCTCCTGCCTTAGTCCTGGCCCCCTCGGGGTCATCACTGTCTGGGAATGGATCTGTCTTGCCCCTGGAGGCAGGAATCAGAGGTGTTTTGAATGCTGTTTCCCCATCATCACCCTCCGGGGGTGGAGCACAAAGCAGGTATTAAGCGAAGGATCCATTGAATTATGCTGAGACACTGGCCCTTGAGGCAGGTGGGATTAAAGGGAGAACGGAGTCCAGTATCCAGTACTGAGTCAGACTCGGGCCCTGGGCCCAGCACCTCCGCAGGTGGCTGAGCACGCAGGGTGCCTGGGCCTGTGCTTGGGCCCATGGCAGAAGGAGGGACTGTGGCCTCTGTGCTGGGCAGCTGAGAGGAGCCGCTGCCCAGCTCTTCCCTCCTCGGCCAGTGTGTGGGCTGGGCAGGGGTGCCTCGCTGAGGAGTGGGAGTTAAGAGTTGGCATGCGCGTTCCTTTGAAGAGGGCAGGACTGGGAGGCTGAGGTGAGCCTCACAAAAGGTAGAGGAGGCAGGCGTCCCGGAGGAGCAGGGGGCGCTGCACTGGCCGTCGGTCAGTAACCGCGAGGGTGGTGGTGGCTGGTGTTGGCAGAGCGCCCGCCTGGTGCTGGGTGCAGCGCTGACATCGTCCATGTGCCAGCCGGCCCTGTCCACACCCGGTCCCTCGGGGTGGGTGGATCGTTGCCCCATTTCACAGACGTAGGGGGATGGTGAGGTGCTGAGGGGGGTCCGGCTCGCCCGGCCCGCTGGGAGTGGAGTGGCATCCCCCTTCTGCAGGCAGGGGGCTGGCGCTCAGAGCTACGTGGCCAGCCTGGGCTCCTCCTCGTCCTGCGGCCCTGTGGGTCCTCCTCCGTCCCCAAGCCTTCACTCCTGCGCCCTTAGGTGCCCAGCCCTGGGTAAATATTTGTCTCCAGGCAAGCAGGAGTGGTGCGATCAGTATTTCCGAGCCAGGTGGCTGGGGACAGGTGGATGCAGCTGGCCCGCGGGCGGAGCTGGAGGAGCCTCCAGGCAGTGCCGAGCCTTTGTTTGCCCAGGCGCCGCTCCGCTCTCCAGGTGCTGCCAGATGTCAGCTTGGGGCCCCCTGACGGCCGGCCGGCCGGCCAACACCAGCCTCCCGCCAAACACGTCACACCAGTGATCTCAGTGACTGCTTCTGGAAGCCTCCATGCGTGTGTGTGTGTGAGAGAGATTGGCTCCATTTTCCAGAAGAGGAAGCACGACCAGAAAGAGATTAGGGCCTTGCCCTGTGGTGGCCAGGGTC